>NC_139899.1:13900684-14030684 GCF_905171665.1 Trachurus trachurus | reverse complement strand
TGTGACATTTTATTTCATTTTACACTATGTTTATCCAAATGAACACTAATTAAATTGGCCTTTCTTTCCATCTCTCTGCCTCTCTTTCTTTTTTTTCCAGGAGGCAGTTTGGGCTTGTTATGGGGGTGACCGGAAGGAGAGAGTGACAGAGGAACAGTGATGCTACTGTTTACATAACGAGAGACTCTCTCTCTCTCACACACACACACACACACACATCCATGCACACATGCTCAAATCGCCAGTCCAGGACATACACACTCATTTAAACACTTCCACACACACATACATACACATACAGACACGTATTCAAGGGACTCACTGACTGAGTCACCACACACTCAGAGGCACTGAATCACTGACTCACACAGGAACACACACACCCATAGACAGACACATTCACAAGGGGAAAAGGTTGTTTGGGAGAGCCGGGACTGTGTGTTGTGTGTGCAATGGGCCAAACTGAGCGACAGCTGTGTGTGGGTGTTGGATACCTCTGAAGGGTCAACACAGCGGCAACCCTCGCCCTCCCCCAGTCCCTCCGTCTTCCCCTGACATCCACTGATCTCGTAGCTACCCCTAAAACACACTGTCATGTCTGAGATGAGGACCAGGAGAACCCCCTTTCTCCCTCTTCTCCCATCCCTTTCCTCACCCTTTGGGTCCCTATCCCTGCTCCTCTCCTTCTGCCTCTCCATTTCTTTCTACTCGGCACTGGCGCAGCAGACTGTGCCTGTCATCTCCACGGTGCAGGGCCGCATCCGTGGCATCCTGACCCCGCTGCCCTCAGACCTCCTGGGCCCCGTCATCCAATACTTGGGAGTGCCATATGCAAGGCCCCCAACGGGAGACCGGCGATTCCAGCCGCCGGAGCCACCTCTGCCCTGGCCGGGAATACGAAATGTGACGCAGTTCGCTCCCGTTTGCCCGCAGTCGCTGGATGAGAGGAGCATGCTGGGAGATATGATGCCGTCCTGGCTCACGGCTAACCTGGATATAGCCGCGACGTACCTCACTCACCAGAGTGAGGATTGTCTCTACCTCAATATCTACGTGCCCACTGAGGATGGTGAGTAAAACCAGGGATGTGCACTCAACACTCAGTCAGAGGAGTAGGAGTGAATAAATATGCATATATGTTTAGGTTTAGAGTTTAATGTTTAGTTCATGGCCCAAATCAAAGCGGCACTGGCTCACCAGAGACACTTTCAGGGGCATTTGGGCTGTGACAAATGAATGAAACATGAAAGTGTCCTGTCACGGCAAAGACAAAACCCTGTTAAATAAATATTTTACCATACATTTTTCATTTTTTTTATTGTTTTGAATGTAGAATTTTCAATTCCTACTCACCTATCCCCTCCACCCCCTTTGCACACTGCTGGTTTTAACCAACACTTAAAATGCAGACACCTGCGTCAATCGCCAAGGGGTTTGCGCCTTTACTTGTGGAGGAAAGTGGGAAGGACACAGATTCACTCATGCATACATATTGGCTCATACACATGCATGTGACCCTGCACACACACAAACACACATACATACACACAATAGTAATGGCATGAACACTTCCACTCCTTAATTTATATCCACCTGCTCAGAATTGAAGATGGAGGTTGATATGAAGCATAGGGGAGACAAGGAGGCAGACTTTTCTGCTATTGCATGTACAGTATAAGCCCACATGGTGTTGAAAGGCCAAGATACATACAAATGGACACATGGGCAGTCAGACAGGCACACACACACACACTCCTACTATGCAGCTGACAGGAAAATGTATTCAAACAACAGGCACAATGGAAAGCATAAGGAGGGTGGGTGGAAATACTCCCATGCACAAAACATGATTATGTACAGCACTGGCATCAGGTGCTTCAGTGGCGTCACTGCAATGGCCTGAACATGTTGCCAGGACGTATGAAATTTTATTCCTGTGTGTCATTTTTCTGTTGTCCTCCCTCTTTCCTCAGACATCCATGAGGAGGGGGGTCAGCGGCCAGTGATGGTCTACGTCCACGGGGGCTCGTACACAGAAGGCACCGGTAACATGATGGATGGCAGTGTGCTGGCAAGCTACGGCAACGTCATTGTCATAACCCTCAACTACCGCCTAGGAGTACTGGGTAAAATTATATATCTTATATATCTTTTATGTATATCTGCAATCCACAAGACTTGTGTATATGGTTAATATGGAGCCATACCTCAAATTAAATAATCCTCATCCTATTAGCTTCACTGTTTCCATTACTGCAAAGCACACTCCTGTATTCTATAATCCTGTTAATTTATCCTGACTGTGAATTTATATGTTCCCTATATAGGTACATGCATATGGCCACACATATAGTGATAAATACATGCTTTGTGTAGTCTGCCTTTAGGGTTGATTTTTCTAGACTTTATAGGATTGCAGGCTACTTGGCAGCAATCTATAGTTTAACAATCCAGTTTAAAGATGGCAGTAGTTGTGCTTCAACACTGTGCTGCACCTCATGAGCAAGAACAATAGAAGTGCAATTATTGCAAAGGTGCTCTGGGTACCTCGATAATATCTCTGTGTTCTCATACACCTTCTGTATAGTCATTTACTTAATGAAAGGGGCTAGAAGGGCAATGAATGGATAATAACCTGAAATGCAGTGTAAGCATTTCACATGGATTTAAGTTGGGAATTGAGCTGTTTAAAATGCAAAGGACAGACAGAATATTTTAGAGGAAGTGGTATTGGATGTGAGATTAGTCTGTAATGGGGTCAGTCCTCAAGTCTGAGCAAAACTTCAACAATAGATAAATGCCACAATGTTGATTCGTATAAAACCACATTTAATGTTGTTATTTTATTTCAATTTTATTTCCTTTTGCTATAGGTTGTCAGATTTTCATTGGATTATATGTATTTATTTGTGAAGATCAATGTGTACCATTTTAACAAAATACATTTATTGTGACTCAGGTGTCCTTTTCCTCATAACCTGATTTCTTTGGGGTTCAGATGGAGGCACACAGAGATATTGTTTTTATGTATCAACACGTTTTTCCTTTTTGATGAAATTTACATTGTATCCACCATCTGGATTGTTTAATCCTTCAACGAACTATAAAATGTGAAAACCATTAGTGTGTTATCGTAACGCAGAGCGCCTTTTTTTTTTTTGAGTGAAAACATGTTCAGAATGGGTTTCCCTAGTGGAAATAAACCCCCTGAAGCCATTTTTTCCCACTACTAGCATCAACTCAAATCTGATCCTTTTCACCTCCATGACTCTCTGACTCAGTGCTCTCTGAACGGAAAAAATCTGATTCCCTGTGGTTTTTCTAATTTTAGATGGCTATGCAAAGCTCACGAGCTGAATTCATACAATATTTCGCTTTTATTTGTGGCTGTGATTACGAGAAAATGGCTAAGCCTGGACAGGACAGTGGGGTTGACACACACATTCGTAAAGGCATCATTTACAGAACCACACCGAGAGCTAGAGTATTGAGTTGCATGTGTGTGCTGTGCACAGTATGTCTCCTTATTGATTACTGTAAGTCAGGGGTAGGAGATGTGTATCATACCATTTGCTTGGTTAAATTATGCCCTCACTTTAATAAATTGGTAGTCGGTGAGCCCGGTACTTAATATTTCATGTGAGAAAATTAATTAAAATGAGCCAGCAGGTTAACAAAATGTGTGCATACAGTATGTTTCATAATTATTTATTCTACTTAATTTATGCAGTTGTGTTAAGAATGATTTAACCCACACACCATAATCACTTAAGTTGACTTAGTTGTGAGTGATATTTCGTAAAAAGACAAAATATTTCATGATGTACAGTATATAGAGAGATCCATCCATGAAATTTACTTCTACATAAATTGTTACATTGACTAATCTGTCATCCGTCAGTTTACTTTAAAAGAGCAAAAGGTGGAAAATCTTTGGGATGGTTTTTCTATTTTAAATAATTTAGTGCTGTAATTTTGTTTTCTAGCTTTTTAGCACATTTTGTAGTTGATTTGTATACACACAGCACATTAATATTGTTCTCCCCGTTCTGGTTCTCTAATTTAATGGAGAATGTTTTTGCACTGGAGCAGAGCTGAATGCATGGCAAAAGGCTAAAAGATACAACAACAAAAATATTGATTAGTTTATGAGCTCCATGTTGGCTTTTCTATTTTTTAGATGCTTTCAAGGCTTTCATTAAATATTGATTTTGTAAGATGGAATAAATCTGCATCTGCTTGGTGAGTGAAACAAAACTGTTTAATTCTGACCTTGGGGGAGGAAATAGTTGCAGAGCTGTAATCACCACACTGAGCCAAACAAATCCTACATGCTTCATTTTGTCTTCATCTTCATCCTCTGTTTTTATGCCTTCTCCAATGTGATCATCATCATCGTCATCATCATCATCATCCACCATCACAAATAGCAGCATCTTCCTCTTCTTCCTTGTCACCCTAAGTTGGATGCATGAGGTGAGCCAATACATGCAACATGCAAATACACAATTATGCACAGCGCTATTTTCTGCTCATTCTTACTTAATCAGCTGGGATTGGTTTCTATAGAAATGTAAAGGACGTAATTAAATTAAATTGCTGACCCAAATCTTACTACAGTATGCAAACACATCGCACAGTATGTAGTAGGTGTTCTTTTTTTTTTGTATGAGAGAAATTTCTGACAAAATGAGTGATGGAACGTCTTCTTTTAAACAACACTGCTTTTCTTGCTCATTATACTCGTATGTGTTCAGGGCCAGCTGGAGGTTCAGAGAAATGAGCCTCTGCAGTAATGAGATATACAGTAGTGGAGTGAGCCATTAGGATCCTTTGTGTTTGCTTAATAAAGTCAGCAGTAAAGGGAATAAGGGATAGCTGTGTTTGTAAATGCATATGTGTGTAGGTTTATGCCTGTGTATGAGTAAGCTGATATTCACTTATATGAATATGGATGTAGCCTGTCGGGTATTTCCAAGGGACTGTAGGGAGAAGCACGTATTTTTCTTAAATTTTCTCTTTAAATTTATGATGAACCAGACTCATGCATAATTGATCTTAACCGTGGTGTTACCATGATCTCATGTCCAACATCAGCCCCTCTGCGTGCTCCTCTGAGCATCGTAAGTGCAAGATCTCGCTGCTCTACCCTTAAAAAGTCTGCAGAAATATCTCCCTGTGATCGACTCATTATTTTTACATGGTTTGCTCTGTTGTCTGCAGAGCTTTTCAGCTTCAATTCCATTCAAGTCTTTTCAACCTAAGTGCTACATGCTCCACCGTATGTAATAACAGAACCACTCTGTCTCTTCGCCTGCAGGGTTTCTTAGTACTGGTGACCAAGCAGCAAAAGGGAACTACGGCTTGCTGGATCAGATCCAGGCTCTGCGCTGGGTGAAGGAGAACATTGCAGCTTTCGGTGGAGACCCAAACAGGGTCACTGTGTTCGGATCCGGGGCCGGAGCCTCCTGTGTTAGCCTCCTCACCTTGTCTCATTATTCTGAGGGTAAGGGACACAAAATGCTACGTACCTAGTTGATTTTAGTCCACTGACTTAATATAGGACAGGTGTGCAAATGTTTGGACACTTTCTACACTTGTAGCTGGTTGAAAGATACTTTGATACCACATAAGTGGATGTTGTGTATTTTGACATTCAGGGATAAGAAACTTTTGAACGTCTCCAATGGGCTGATACATTATTCGCTGGTGTAAATGCCTGAATATGCTTTTGAATTCCACTGAATAATACAGCTGTGCCTGTGAATCATGTAGCTAAGAACTGTATTAGTTTAAACTTTTAACCTGGTGCTCCAAGCATGACCTGTCAGCCTTTTGAATAATGCATGTGTGTGTGATTTCTGTGTTTTCTTGCTGTGAGATTGCATGTTGTGCATCTGTTTGTAAATGCATTGTGTAGCCCTCCAAGTGTGCAATCATATGGCTGTGCATTCATGCATGTATGCGGTGTGTGCATATGTGTGCGTGCGCCTTTGTGTATATGCTTTATACACCTGTTCGTATTCATGTTTGTGTGCTCATGTGTGTCCCAGACCTGTTCCACAGAGCCATCATCCAGAGTGGGAGTGCTCTCGCAAGTTGGGCTGTCAACTACCAGCCCAGCAAGTACGCCAGGCAGCTCGGTGAGAGGGTTGGCTGCGGCATCGATGACAGCACCCAACTGGTCACCTGCCTCCAGGGCCGGAGTTACCGGGAACTTGTGGAGCAGAACATAACACCAGCCAAATATCACACGGCTTTTGCCCCGGTGATTGATGGTGATGTTATACCAGATGACCCCCAGATTCTGATGGAGCAAGGAGAATTTCTGAACTACGACGTGATGCTGGGGGTTAATCAGGGTGAGGGCGTGAAGTTTGTGGAGGGCATTGTGGACTCAGAGGACGGTGTCACTGCTGAGGACTTTGACTTTGCTGTGTCAGACTTTGTGGACAGTTTATATGGATACCCAGAGGGCAGAGACACACTGAGAGAGAGCATAAGGTGAGTGAGTTTGTACATGTCTGAAGATATTTAAGGAGGAGTGTGACATTTTGAGAAATATACATTGACTTGATGTGTTGCTGAGAGTTAGATAAGAACAACTATAATGTATGTTAGTTTAGCAGAGAGACTGGAAACATAATGAAAGATATTGAGAACTGGACAGAGCTATGGGAGCTAAGCTAATTGTCTTCTAGAGAGAGTCCAACATTTACCACATGCAAATGGTGTCAGTCTTCTCTTATTTTTTAAAGAAAGTGATAACATTGTATTTTGTATATATGAACACACAGTATCTCTAAATTAGTACTTGTATATGCTGTAACTTAAAATAATGATTGGTAGAATATTGGACTTGATCTTATTTGATAAATTGGGAGACAAATTACCTTATTGGCTGATATTAAATGTATTCATTAAAGGTTCATGTACACGGACTGGGCAGACCGCGACAATGCAGAAACCCGACGAAAGACTCTGGTGGCGCTATTTACGGACCACCAATGGGTGGCGCCAGCAATCGCCACAGCCGACCTCCACGCTCAGTATGGGTCTCCCACCTACTTCTACTCCTTTTACCACCACTGTCAGAGTGATGCCACTCCGCCCTGGGCTGACTCCGCCCATGGCGATGAGGTGAGATGATCAGAGTGCTGTATTGCTTTACAGAGAAAAACACAAGCGACAGTAATTGTTGGCACAAGGAGTGATGTTAGATATCAATGAGGATGGTTACAACCTGACATTTCACAAAAGATAGAGTGACAGGATTGGCTAAGGTTGAGGCACATAGGTGTCTTAATGTCTTAACGATTTCCGACATATTGAGAAGCATCCAGAGCTCTCGCCTTAGATATTCGTGAAGGTTTGCTTCTCACTGATCTGTTCAAAGCGCTGAACACATCGAATCAAGCTGTTCTCTGCAGCATGAAATATTTGAAATGACTCATAGAATTTATGATTCTGAAACCATCTTATCTACCTTATAGGTGCTGCAACGCTGATTAGATTAGAGCTTAGAGCTTATACAGAAATAATTATCCTTAATATGTATGAAAAAGTGTTTATTAAACATTACTTTACATATAGCCTTTTCTACACTTGAATGTTTATGTGCATGAATTTGTGGTTTGGAGTGTGTGAGGATGACTTTCAGTCCAGATCAGGGATGAGTTGTCAAACTGAAGATGACTTTAGTGACCTGAGTGTAAGTTCACTGCAGTTACTATGAAGCTGTGTCTGGCTCCACTTTGAGAGTTTTACATGATTCAGCTATGATTAAAGACACTGTCACAGGAATGAATATCAACTGCTGGCTCTAACAGTGAGCTATTCTAACATGTGTGTGTGTGTGCTTGTGTGTAGGTGCCCTATGTGTTCGGCGTGCCCATGGTGGGACCCACTGATCTGTTCAACTGTAACTTTTCCAAGAACGATGTGATGCTCAGCGCTGTGGTCATGACTTACTGGACCAACTTTGCCAAGACTGGGTGAGCTGCTGAACGTACACCGCTGTGAGACGTTGATTGTTCGCTTGACTACACAATTTAGAGCAAAATCAAGAAAACAAAGGCAAAACAAAACAAAGAGCAGCTTCAGCATGTTTCACCTCCATTTATTTCTACCCTTTTAAACAGAAGGGTCTGTTTGTAACTCCTGCTATTAATATCTAATCCCCACCCACATGTAGAAAATGCCCCATGATAGTGAATGAAAACCAGGCCGTTTAATCACATTTTAGTATGTTAAAGAAAATGCACAGTGGAAGAGTCTGTTGTTTTACCTTTTATCTTTGACTCTCCGAAGAGACGTGGGTTTGGCAACGTGAAGCGCTGTCGCTCTAAGTGTGGACAGCTCTTGATTTTACATGAACAAATTCTCTTCCAAGCTCGAAATTAGACAGTCGAGATTCAAGTCCGTGGTGTCATCAAGAAAAATGGCACAGTGCCTTTCTGCTTAGTTAGTACAAAAACAGGAATATTGGGCACAGAGTTTAGTTATCTGGCCGGATTCACACAGAGAGGACAATCAAAGATGCGGGGAAAAAACATTTAGAGAGGAAAACAGGTTTTGATCACTGAAGCATTAAGCAAATGTATGTCCTTCAAATTATGTTCATATGCTGCTATTTTGCATTTAGTTGAATGCAATTTAGGAAAAACAAATGTAGATGTGTGCAGGCGTCTTTCATCAAATCAATCTGTGTCTGTTTTTCTGTCACAATAAACACCCCCAAAAAAGAAAGGACCACATAATGAAGGCTTAAACTCAAAGAAGCGAAGTCTCATTGCAGCTTTAGAGGAAAGTAGTGAAGTTTTAGAGCAACAAAAACAAGGAAAAGGATATATTTTCGTGTTTTTTCCCTCAGAAAAGCCTCTGACAAGAAGACAATGCCTTAGATACAATCATGAAAGCAGCATTGCAGACTGTTTTTTGGCAGAGGAGGGTGTGCACAGGTTTTCTGTTGTGTCAAAATCTTGACAAGGCTTTTCTTGTCTGCACCTTGCCTGAGAAAGTTAAAGGACCCCTGCTCTTGAAAATGCCCTTGAAGGAAGCAAAGGTAAAATCCTAAAAGACGAAGAATGAGAGGTTGGCCACAGTCTGATAAATCTTTTCTTCTCAACTTCTTTCCTACTCATTCATTCATTTACGGTCCAAACCAAGAGAGAGCTTATTCAGTATGTTGAATAAAAATGGAAATGATTTGCCAGTGTCTAAAAAAAGCCTCTAGACATCTAATTTATTAAAAAGTGAAATGATTTGCCAGCAGCTAAGAAAAATACAGATGTTATAGAAAAAAATCCACATTGAAACTCTTACAACCTGACAATCCACTCTGATAAGAGTAGCTTTTATCTCCCCTCTCTGACATGATATACAAGATAAAAGTAATTGTTGAGGATGGACCCTCTTTCTGCAGTGCTCGAAGTGAGTAATTACCAGTAATTAATCCAATTGAGGCTCACTCCGCTGAGACCTCTTCAGATTTACAGAGACATCTACAGTCTAGACCTTGATCTAAATCACCACAGAGCCTCGCTGTCTCAACAACATACACGGTCAGGACAGTGCTCACACATATTTTGACTATGGTGTGAAAAAAGAATTGTATTTGATGTGGGTACATTAACGCAATCACTTCAAACCAAGTTAGCTGCCTCTAGCCCGTAGTCTGTATTGTCATTACCATGGCAGCAGGCTGCAGAGCAAAACCACCAAGGAGGGATGTTACAGTTTCAGTGTGCACTTCAATTATCAATGGGGAACTTTATCTGAGGAGGGATTTCAGTTGGCTGAGAGTGCCTCAGATGGTGATGGAGCTCTGCGACAGCTCAATTTAACGGGGAGGATGTGATGCTCCCTGATGTATATTTTGTAAGCCTCTGTGTGGGCGTATGAATCCTCAGCTTGTGTGCGTTTGTGTGCCGGTAGGTCTTCACGCTTGCTGCCTTTCTTTCTTCCTTTTTTTTTTTGCCTCTCATAAGGTGTTGATTGACAAGTGAGCACATAGTGTGTAACTGGCAGGTCTGTGAAGACGTGCTGCTGTTTCATTTACAACATCTCAGCTGCTGACACAAATAAGTCGGCAAATCGAAGAATAAATGCCTGTCCGTATGTGTCAGAGAAGTGATTTTTCAGGATGTGTTCCCTGTACTAAGCACACAGACACATTCATCTCCAATGTAGATGTCTTTGCTACACAGGCAAATATCTGCACACTGTACAAACTGCACAAGCCTGAAATGTGCAACTAAAATGTGAGGCATGTAAAGCAGACTAAAAAGATCAGAATTAAACCACATTTGAGCTTTGTTTACAGGAAAATAAAAACTCGTTTTGCTTAGCACAACTATTTTTTCCCACTGGTTTGTGTTATGTCACTTGGATATTGATTAGAAAGATGTGTGCCAGCGCTGCTGAAACTGGCCAGCAAGAGAGAAACTCAGCATCCTGCAGAAAAAAAAGTCCTCAGCAGCTCTATTAGTCAAGTCTGTGACACACGAAAAGCTGAAAAGCTTGAAATATTGGCATTTTTCTTTCAAGTAATAAAACATGTAGAATCCAAATGGCAGATGTGCGAACATGTGTATTCTCTGTTTTATTTGTGACTCATTAAACCTTGATCATGAACTTGTGAAGAGGCTGTAGTTATTAGCAGCTACGTAAATAACTGTGTTAAAGCAGAAGTGAGTGATCCGGTCGTTTTCGCTAATGCTGCGTTCCAGGCAGGCTTTTGAAATCGTAAATTACAGCTTCAAGTCACATCTTACGACTTTGTAGCGTTCCAGGCAACCCACTCGTGTTTTTCCGACCTGTTTTACCGGTGAAAGTCACTATAACGGCCACTCGTAACTTCCGACCGGTGAACTCGTACCAGATCGAACTGGTACCACTTCACGGTCGGAAAAATACGAGTTTCCTTGAACGCACCATAACAGTCCTCGTCGCTACGTCACCACATTCACGGCGTTCCTTGGCTGCACACACAGCCCTGCATGCCGTTCCCTCTCCTCATTGGATAAAAACTGTAGGATACGATAAATGTTTTCTCTTCGGCTCAGAGCAGAGCAGAGGGACTGAGAGACCCGTGTTTCAGTCCAAACACTCTATGTAAGTGATTGCTGTCGGAAGATATAACTATTTAAGACTTATATTAACACAAATATATGACTCACTTCTGCTTTAAGTTAAGTTATTGAATTGAAGTTTTTTAAATGCTTAGCTGACAGGTATATCTCTACTGTTTAAATAATGTTGTACATATCTCTATATCCTTCTGTATATTGCAGGTATTTGTCCAATAACACTTGGCTCAGGGACAATGAAAAAATGTCATGCCAAAGTAAAAAAAAAAAACGAACAAAAAACTACATAACCATCTAACCCATCTTGATGTGAATAAATAACTCATTGCGCTTTGCTCTTTCCAGTGATCCCAATCAGCCGGTTCCTCAAGATACCAAGTTCATCCACACGAAACCTAACCGTTTTGAAGAGGTGGCCTGGTCTAAGTACACCCCAAAAGAGCAGCTGTACCTCCACATTGGCCTCAAGCCCCGTGTCAGAGACCACTACCGGGCCACCAAGATCTCCTTCTGGCTCCAGCTGGTGCCTCACTTGCATCACGTCAATGAGCTCCTCCAGTCCGTGTCCTCCTTCACGCATAGTCCCTCTCCACAGGACGACACCCCTTATTCTTACACTAAGCGCCTGTCCAAAGGTTGGCCTCCGAGCAGTACACGTCACCCGGGCTCACAAGGAGGAACCCCGCAGCCCCCGGAGGCTGCTTTAGGCCAGGGAGGAGAGGAAAATGGGGTGCGCGTACCCAACGAGGACTACTCCACCGAACTCTCTGTGACGATCGCTGTGGGAGCGTCACTGTTGTTTCTTAACATCCTTGCGTTTGCCGCTCTGCTGTACAAGAAAGACAAGAGGCGTTTGGAGCATCGTAGGCCTCGTCCACTTCCTCCCCCGAGACGAGATATCACACCTGCAGATGTTGCCGCCCACCTACAGGGGGAAGGACTGATGTCATTACAGGTGAGTCTGTCGTTGTAATTTTACTTGCATATATTCACACTGGGATGTTTGAAAAGAGATAAATTATTTAGGTTCTATTAAAAGCAGTCATGCTTGTTGTGTATGATAATTGTGCATATTTTTTCATGTTTAAATAACATTAAGCCAGATGAGGTCGTGTGTGATGATCTGAATGAACTCCTTTCTTGCCAGTGGAGCAGCTGCCAGTAGAGCACTGCAAAACAGGGCCTGTCAACAGCAGACATTATCAGTTGTGTGAATGTATGTGTGTGTGTGTGTGTGTGTGTGTGTGTGTGTGTGTGTGTGTGTGTGTGTGTGTGTGTGTGTGTGTGTGTGTTTGAGCGTGTATCTGTGAGTGTGTTTTGCTGCATGTGGGAGCTGCGTCCAGTTGCCTGAATTGCTTCCAGTTGCCTCCAATTCCGACATCGACTATATGGCCTCATTTGGACTCATAGATGCTTTGAAACCTCAAATTACTGTTAATTGGCAATTCAACTACATTAATGTAGCGCAGCATTGCAGCTGTTGGTTTAATTGTGTTTTATTTATTTTAAATACCGTCCTTTTTCATGTGGTGTTTTGTAACCCACTGGACACTGGACTGGTGTGACAAGCAAAAATCAAGCATAGTCTTTATGTCAGGGCAAATTATTCGGGTTTATGTTGGTGTTATTCATGACTCTGACAAAGAAAGAAACACATACAAGCGCCACAGATGACCAGCCAGAATCAGTCACACTCAGTCAGGAGTGCTTCAAATGATGATGACGACAAAGAGCAGGAAAAGTCTGAGTATAAACTAAACTGAACTTTGAAGCCCTGACTTGTCTCAGTCTTGAACAAATGTGGGGCTTTGACAAAAGGCTGAGCAGAAAAACAAAATAATTTATCATTCAAAACATGCATGATAAATGTTAGTTCATTTTGTTCTACTGAGCATTTTGTTTCTTTCATACTTAATATTGAATACATTTGCCACCATAACATACATTAATATACTTTAGGAAAAACAAGTTGATCAGACTTGAAATTATTACTTGATTAATGACAGAAAACTAACTATTTTCAAGATAAATTAAATGTTATGTCCTTTTTTTAAGCATACAATATAGTATTTTCTGGCTCCAGGCTCTCAATTGTTAGGATTTTCTATTTTCTGTTTTACTGTATATTATTCATTGTAAATAGAATATCTTTACTGTTACTGATTGGTTAGACATCTGAAGACACTTTGTACTTCAGGAAATTTTGATGGGAATGTTTCACTGATTCACAATTTTTTCAAAGGTTGGAAATGGATAGGATAGGAATGATGATTCAATTAATTAGAGAATAGTTGTGGATTCACTGATAATGTCCTTGTTACTTTGACTCCTTATCGTCATCATCTCTCAAACCGTTAACCCTATCTTCAGGTGAAGCAGCTGGAGTGTGACGCAGCCTCAGCAGATGAGAGGAACAACACTCACCACCATCACACTCTGGACACGTTGGACGCTCTGGACGGCATGGACACCCAGGACATCTACAGCACACTGGACACCGTGCGCCTCACCTGCCCGCCCGATTACACCCTCACCTTGCGCCGCTCCCCAGACGACGTTCCCCTCATGACGTCTCTGACCCCAGGATCGCTGCCTGTGACCCCTGGGTCGCACCCTGTTACCCCAGCAACACCCATGACCCCTATGACACCCGGATCGGTAGTGGGCATGAGGATGGGGCACCCTCACCAGGGGTACACACACCACAGCCCATATAGTAATACACACTTGCCACATACACACATCTCCACACACACACACTCCACCACACGTGTATAACCGCAGCAAGATGCTCACACATACAGGGACATAATTATAACACACACTCATACTGACATACACACGCATACACATGCACATACACGCACACACTCACTCACACACACACACACACACACACACACACACACACACACATACACACACACAAAACAAAAGACTTAAATACCTCTACTAATTGCCCTGCAGGATTGTTACAGATGGAGTGACAGACAGACATTTTCAGTAACAGGATGAAAAGACAGACAGCTGTGTGTTGCATGTCGGGGGAACTGAAGACAGACTGGATCCCAGGAGATGCAGTTCTATGCATCATTCGCGCATAACCTGGAACTTGTTGAACCAAGACCAGTCCATCAAATGTCTCAAAACCCGCTTTGGATATTAAATCGTCTGCCTTTTCTACACCTGAGGTGGAAGAGGAGCAATGTGGCAAAAGGGTCAGTCATGGATCAGTTTACATCTCCTACTGTACCTGTGCTGCACGGTGAAGCAGGGCCGGGAACTGAGCAGAGCAGAGCAGAGCGCAGATGCAGAACTGAGCTAAGAAATATCACACACAGACTGCTGATGTCAACTTGAACAACCTGTGAAATGTGAATGTAGCATTTTTTTTCCATTAAAAGATCAAAGGCCCTATCTGCCAAGGATCAAACTAAGCTGAGGAGAAAAATAACAAATTTCAGCGAGAGATGGATGTAAAAAACAGACAGGGAGGAAGAGGGGATTAAAAAAAAAAACACTAGTTGAAGGAAAAGTTAGCGAGATGGTGGGAAAGAGATTAAGATTTCATTGAGAGGGATTTAGCAGCTGTGAGAGCGAGAACGACTAAGTGAGCTAAGGAGTGATATGGAAAACACAGGAAAGGAAAGCGTGCCAAGAGGTGGGAATTATCTTCAGAAGAAGACGAGGTCTGTGAAGAGTTGCCAGACTTACTGAAGAATCACTCTAACCAGCTACGTGTTAAACTCTTGTAAATAGAATGGAAAGATACAGATGATATATTATGATTTATAGCATTTACCTGCTCTTGCATTAAAACATGACTTATTTAACCACATTATTGCTTTCATTTCAGATATTACTATATTATTGTATAGATGTCCTGAAGCAAGGCTGGTTGTCTTTCTATCTCACCCACTGTAGTATGTACACAGTACCTTTATTTAAAGGCTATATTTGCTATGCACAGCCATTTCAATAATTCTTAACTATGTAAGCATCTAGAGACTTGTTTGGTAGTTGAAGTATAAGACATTTTTCACACCATCCTGTCTATTTGTTTGACCATCGGATGAGGAGCTAGTACTGTGTAGATAATGCAATATTGGTTTGATGATTGAGCACCAGCCAAAAACCATGACCTTTAACCCTTTGTATCTAATCCCTTCCTGTTGTCCTGTTGTCCTGCCCTCCTCTGTTCCTACAATTCCTCTTAAGGCCTTACCCTTAATTTTAAATAAATCCGACCTTCAGTCTTGTTGTCGCAGACAGACAGGTGGTGATAATTCAGGGGGTCCCAAGTCACATTGGGGCCCCCAAAAATAAGAATATGCCCTTGTTTTTGTCTGATCTTCACACCTCACCAGAGGCCTCAGTAGATATATAGGCGCCTCTGCTTGAACTACCTAATGGTGACTGAAACCTTGCCTCACTCAAAGCCACCCACTTAAAGAAATTGCCCAAGTTGTATTTAATCGATGTCACTTTCTCTAAAACAAAGAATTGTTGCAGCTCAGCCTGTCTATTTGGTGTTAGCCATGGTTTATAGAAAAATGTGGCACTTTTGGCCGCAAATTTAAAGCCCACAGTTTGCTTTACTATCTGTCACCATGTTGCCAATTGTTTGGAGCCAAATTTGACGAATGAGGTGAAGCCTGGCTGTAGCAGGACTCTTTGTGTGATAGTTATAGAGACTTGACATTGAAGGCACACATGCCTCTAAACATACCGCTTTTTAAGCCTTAATATCCTATTAATGGAGCTTTTTTTTTCTCAAATTCCCACTAAGAGACACTTCAAAAGATGTGAAATGAATTATTAAAACACCAAACCCACATCTTGTGGAAATAATGTTTTTTTATTTCAAGCTGGAGATTTTCCTGCTGACTTCAGTGCAGTGAGTGCTGGAGGGCTACAGTGGTTACTGCTTTGTGTGATTATAAAGACGTAGCCAGCACTCATTAAATCTGTTTCAAACTTCTCATATTAATAAGTCATGTAGGAGAGAGTGACATGGCCCAAACTCTGATTTCTTAACTCTCCTGTTTTGTCCTCTTCCTCTTGTTCCTTTCCTTACCTCAGCCTGTGTCCCATTTAAACCCATCCCTGTCCCCAGCCTCATCTGTGCGACTACATGCAGCTTTGTCACAGTGAGGCCTATTTAACCTCCTCTCATCCTAAGTAACTTCTTCATGAGAGATTTTAGTTAAATGTCAACAGAATACATGAAAAATGAAAGCTGAAAAATGTGTGGATGGCAAGCAAAGAACTTTTACAAAATGACATAAAAGTAACATTTAATGGATGTTTGATTGACCTAATATTTTTTTTTTCATATGGGTTTATTGACTCAGCGGATGGCTGGATTGTGTCAAGCATAAAACATTTCTGCTGCATTTTTGAAAAATAAAATTATCAGTATTTTACAATTTATGAGCATTTTAAATGTCTTGTATGTCTTGATTTTGAAAAGTGTTGCAGACTTTTTTTTTTATCAGGCAGACAGTGATGCACAGTACACATGAAGTTAGCAGTGCTTTTTTCATTGTTTGAAGCCATTGGTAATTAGGTGTGGTTGCACATTATTTTCCAAAAGTAGTAGAATTTTACTAAAAGCTGAACGGGGAATAGACATTTATAATGAGCTTAGTACCACTGAAATGTCTAAATATGAATCATCTCCATTGTCATTTTTAAACTTTGGATTTTATATGGATTCAACACATAAATGTTAGTTATGCTGAACTACAGAGGTGGTTGTTGATTTTTTTTAAACCTTTGAACAAAGCCAGGTTAGCTGTTTAACCTTCCAGTCTTTGTGCTAAAATGAGCTAGCTGGTTGAAGTCTGCTGCCTTCATTTAAGAAACAGCATGATATTAATCTTCTCATCCAGCTCCCTGCAAAAAAGGCTATTAAACTAAAATGTGAAACTAATCCTTTAAATTTTACAGAGCCCATGTAAAAAAAATTATATGGATTATCTTTTAGCTTTGCTCTATACTGCATATGTTGTACAATTACTGAAGTCACTGCTGCAGCAAAATAGGGAGACATTACTGTAAATCATGAACCAGCAGCCCCTGCCAGCTGGCCAAGGAGACCCTGTGAGATGTGAAGGAACCAAACCCATGGCTGACTTCCAGACCAGATTGATGTCTCCTACATTGTGTCCCTGCTCTAATCCCATTAACTAGATATAACTGCAGTTAATTTGATTTATGGAAGGCAACACATTAGAAAGCATGAGTTCAAGTCATGACCAGGTGTTTTTTTCTTTGACATCAACATGTGCATAGAAGGAGCGTGGAAAATCACTTCAAACTGAGGAACGGTACCTTTAGAATTTAAACGATTACTGCATCACAAACACACTCTTATTTCCTCAACAGGCTAAACTGAACATCTTGTATTGTGTATTTCGGCTTTTCCTTGAATGGGTTGAATGTGATTGAGTTTATTATTAGATTTTTTTTAAATGCAGCCCTGACATAATGTGTAAATGTGTACAGATGGTAGGATAGATTGGAACACTTTCGCAGATACCTGACTGATATTTACAAATGCAATCTGAAGCACCTGGACACAACTTCAAGGCAATATCTGGCTGATGGCAGCTGACTTCACCTTCTGCTAAATCTCAAGCGTTTATTGAGTGTTAGCTAATTAAGTACCTGTCAGAGATATAAATTACTCACTGAGGTGTTTTTATCCTCAATGTTTTAATTCCAAGGCAATCCATGGTTGTTGAGATTTCAATATAAACTGGGATCGTAATGTAGAACTTCTGTTGATCCCTAGAGGAATTCTACATAATTACAACAACCCTACTGGCGCTTCTACGTGTCTGGCAGTATAGGCTGTGGTCACATAAATATACACAAATAACATTGGTGCAAAATCTGCATCTTGGCTTCGAGTGATCAGCTGAAGGTTTGGCACCACAGTCAATAGCTCTACACGTGGGAAGCACTAAATGGAAACTACCACGGCATCCCGGCACCATAATTACAGTGTTCACACCCAGACCACCTTGCCTTAGCTAGCGGAGTGTGTTGGCCCAATGGGGGTCATTCCTATGTTCCCACAGCCCTATGTTCCCTCAGCCCTATGTTCCCTCATTTCTAACTTTTGTTGTCACTGAAAATTAGGCCATATGTTCCCTCAGCCCTTTGGTCCCACCATTGGTTGGGTTTAGGCAATGAAGAAAGGAGTTGGTTAAGTTTAGTAAAAAGACCAGGTAGAGGCTAGACAGGCCAGATAGGTAGAGTCCTGATAGGTAGAGAGAGTCCAGAGGGAACATAGGGCTGAGGGAACATAGGGCTGTGGGAACATAGGCACGCTCCTCGAGCTGGATTGCAGCACTTGCGAATTGCAATGCTCTGGTTCAGCCAGGTTTCTGTGAGAGCGTAAACACAGCAGTTCTTTGCGTCACATTGATAAGCTCTCCGCACTCTGATGTAGCCTAATCAATTGATGATGAGGGAGCAAAAGTTTCTACCTTCTAGGCACTGTTAGCTTGTGTGGATAAGCAGGCCGGCATAGACACGTCCTGGCTTGCTTCGCTAAGGTGATCCGTTGCAGCGCCTGCGGCAACACCTCAACTAGTGGTGCTCCAGGAGCAGCCATGGTCTTTCCTGGTCATTTACAGGGGGTCCATGCCTATGTTCCCACAGCCTTATGTTCCCACAGCCCTATGTTCCCACAGCCCTATGTTCCCACAATTCTAAGATTTTTCTCAAAATTAGGCCCTATGTTCCCACTGGACTCTCTACCTATCTGGGCTCTATCTATCTGGCCTGTCTAGCCTCTACCGGGTCTTTTTACTAAACTTAACCAACTCTTTTATTCATTGCCTAAACACAACCAATGGTGGGACCAAAGGGGTGTGGGAACATAGGGCCTAATTTTCAGTGACAACAAAAGTTAGAAATGTGGGAACATAAGGCTGTGGGAACATAGGGCTGTGGGAACATAGGGATGACCCCATTTACAGGCTTCATAACAGGAAGCTTTGCTATGGACGTCGTATGGCACATTCACACACTTTTCAGTCATACCAGTCGTTCCACTAACACATGAAAGCACAGACTTTTCACTGAGAGAAACCGCCGCAAACATTGTTCACGCCACAACGTTCAACATTACATTACACACAAGTACTGTAATAGCAACACATCCTACTCATATCAGCAGTGAAGCAACATCCATGTGTGCCCTCAGTCTGAATTCTGCTTTCAGTGCACTCCAGTGAGGAAAATCAACACCAATGTAAACGTCTTCTTCTCCGTCAGTCACTTTCTTTCTTTGATAGTTTCCCTGTGTAGTACGAGCCACTACTGAACTTTGTCTTGGGCGCTTGTTTCTACCTTGCCAGCAGACTCACAGACCCCCACCCCGTCCTGTTGCCATTTCCTGTGCTCCAGTGCAGGAATGTCGCCGGTCGACACGAAATTCAAAACAACAAATACTGAAAAATATTGTGAGAGATTTGCGGACCTGATCGGCTTAATCAGTGTTGTGTTATCAAGTAATGGCTTCGGTGCTACGGACAGGAGAAAGTTATGCACTATAGCTTTAAAGTTATCTGTCACTACTACGGATTTCCATCATTTTGAGTCCATGGAGACCACAATATGAGATCAGTGTATCTGAGGAGGGGGGTTATGAACCAGGAAATCATGGTATGAAATTCATAGTTTAACACAATCCAGCACTATGTATTTTATGTTTCAATTCAGTTCTCAATTGTGTGGCCTTAATTACTTTATCAGAGTCAGTATGGAAAAAATGTTGCCCGCCCCACCCTGGTCTATAGAGTATTTAAACTTTATGACTGCAGTAGAGAACAGCAGCAATAGTTTTGTGTGGAGTGGTAGTGATTCTCATATTTTTGTATTTGTGTTATTTGTTTTGCAGGCATCAAGTTATGTAACCTGTTACATGTTTTACACATTGCAGATGGGGAATATGACTTGGCTGCGACTTGAAATAAATTTCAGTCAGAATATATATATGGCTGTATAAAAAATATTGAGGAAAAACCTACCCCTTGGCCCACTAAATAAATGAATAATAAATTCAATACTATGTATTATTATTAATATTATATATTATATTGATAACTGACTTGCAGAATGTAATCAAATTCGGCAAAGATATTTTTGCAAATCAGGCTCCTGACTTGAGAAAATGAACCCTGCTTGTGTCACACATCTTTTTTTTTCCTTCTAGGGGGAATTGAGGGAATAAGAAGGAAGGAAGGGGGTGGGAGGGTTGGGGGTGGAGGATTAGGCTAAAAAAGTAGTTGAGCAAGGAAATATTGGATGGAAGTGGAGGATGCAAGATGAATGATAATGGGGCTACAGCAAGTGAGAGCGAATGAGATAATGTAAAGGAGAGTGAATAAAGGATGCATGGAAGGAGGAGAGTAGAGGAGAGGAGTGAAGGGTAAGAGATAAGAGGGAACTCATTAAGGAATGAACCACAGCCTGCTTGCTTGTTTATTGGCTGGCAGGCTCATTGTAGTTAATCACTCCTGCCAAGATGCCTCACACACGCTCACACATGCAAACATGCCCACATTCACACGCGCTCCCCTGCACGCACCTTTCTGCATGTCTGCCAATACTGATACATAAAGCATTGTGCGCACAATCATGCATTCTTGCCTCATACCCCCGATACTACCCTACTACGTGCACACTACTGCATTCCTCATAGCAAGTTGAGTCACTGAATCATTTTCTCTGCAGCCTTCATCACTCTCTTTCTCTCTCACTATTACACTATCCTCCTCTTATCTCTTCACGCTTCCTTTCACCTCCCTCTCTTCCTCCTCTCCTGAGTTTATTTTTGCCTTATATATCTTGTCTTTCTTTCCCAGACTCCTCCTGTTGGTCTTCACAATTTTACCTCCATTCCGTTTTACCCATCCCCTCCTGTTATCTAACAACCTTGAGATGATCTTCAAAGCGTCATTGCAGCCAAGCATGTGAGGTCACAGTGTCTTCAGTCTCTCCTCTCCTCTCCTCTCCTCTCCTCTCCTCTCCTCTGCACTGCACTGCACTGCATTTCACTGCTCTTATTTTTTGGCTCTCCTCCTCCTCCTTCACCACTCTCTCTGTCTCCGCATCCTTCTCTTTTTTGTCTCACACTCCATTTCTCTCTTCCTCTGCTACCATCTATCTTAACCTCATCTGGTCTCATCTCCTCTCGTCTGATCTACACTCCATCTCTGCTTCGCCCCCCCCCAGTCTTCCTCCTTCACCCTCACATTTCTCCTTTCCTCCTCCTCCTCCTCCTCCTCACCACAATTTTCCTCTCTATTTCTCTTTTCCCCATCCCCCCTCCACCTCTCCTCAATGCCCCCTTCCTTCTTCTAGCCCAACTCATTTACTTCCCCCCTTGCTGTTTCCATCACTGTTTTCTCCACTCTCTCCTCATCTAAAAAGCTCTGAAAAGAGGTGATACAAGGTTCTTTCATCATGTGTGCGCATGCATGCTTGTTTTTGCACGTGTCTGGGCTTTTGAGTGTGGGTGTGTTTTTGTGGGGATGTTACATGCCTAACTGTTTTTCAAGCAGACCAGAGCCCTGCGGTGTTTTTGCTCTCTAATTAATTAAGCGTGGGATGCTACAGTCTGTCTATTGCTTGTCTGTCTTACTTGCTTTTTTGTCTGTTGACCATCTGTCTCTCTCTCACCTCTCTATTGCCATTATGGAGCAGTCTACCCACCTGTTTATACATCTCCTCCATCTCCTCTGTCTGCCTGTCTCTCTGTCTGTTATCCTGCCTGTCTTTCACTCCCTTTGTCTTTCTGTCTGTCTGCCTCTCTCTCATTGTATGCTCCGGCAGACTTCTCTCTGTGGGAGAATCACTACATAATTCAGTCTTCTCTGTTGCCTGCTGCTTTTCATAAAGAAGCGTAAACAATAGCAGTAACTCATTTGGTCCAGCTGAGGTCAGCATTGTTCCTGTCTTCCATATAAGTAAGAGAGAATGCCTTAAAGAGAGATTTGGGGGCATACGTTTCACTTTCCCCCCCGAAACACATAAATATCCTGTTTTCGTTTACTTTAGAGAATAATGTTTCTGACTTGTAGAGGAGGACTCCCCCGCTTTGTTTCACCTCCAGTGAAAGAACCATTTTTGCAGAGATAAATATTTTGTCAAGCGGTCACATCTGCTGGTAAATAAGAGGACTGCAGGAATGAATACTAATAGAAATCAGACATTTATGCAACATCTACCAGCAATAAAACAGGGGAAAGAAACGTATGTAGATGTATTTACTCATATTAACTCATAAACCTATGCTTATTCTTTCTTTTCCCAAGGAGCGAGAGCACCGTTTCCATAAGCTGCCCTGCTGCTGGACAGGACAGTGTGTGTGTGTTTGTGTGGGTGTGTACCACTCACTTGGACCATCCCTGTCTGATATGTGAGCACTGCCCTCTGATATGTGAGAGAGATAGAGAATGTGTGTGTTATTGTTGGCCTATGATATCTCTCAGACAGGAAGGAAGTTTGGCTTTTCAGCACTGACTTTCCTTACAGCAAAAAAAAAAAAGAACAAACACACACATACAGTACACTCTTTCTCTCACACACATGCATAGCAGGCCCATTACCAGGGTGTGAACTGTCTGTGATTGTGAGGATAAAATCTGATCATCTCACACCCTGCGGCCTCTGTGGTTGTTCCTGTGCAGGCAGAAAACTAAAGTCATCCCTATTCACTTTCAAATTCTTCACAATTCTGCATACTGCTGCTTTTTTTTTTTTGCCAAAATGCCCCCCCCCCCAAAAAAAAACAAAAAAACAAGAAAACCAGCTTAATTGGCTTTGCAGTGTGACCGACCTGTGTCACGCTGAAGCCGACTGTGCTGTAGCTACGTTTGTCTGGCTTGTTTGTGTTTGTTTAAGAATGCAGGGCATCTCCATATTCCCACTGGGCCTCATTTATTAATTTTTCAGTATGTTTGCTGCATTAAAATGAGCTGAATGGCAGGGTGTAGTAAATTAATGCGAAAAACATCTCATTGTTATGGTCCAAGTTACTGCTCTTTTCCTTTGGACCTGCCATGTTAAGTTGCTTTAACCGTCACAGATGCGGCCAGAGCTCTACCCAAGGTTGCTGCCCTTTACCCTTAAAACAGATCTAGACTCATTCATTGTGAAATCCTCTGCAAACACATCATACTCAGGGGATAAAATCATAAGTTTCACTTGAATTTACTTGACACCAAGGCTGATAACATCTTTTCTCTGTATGTGGACTGTCTCACCTTTATCTGTTGCTTAATCGCACAGTAGCCTCACTAAACTGAAGAGGAATTTTGTGAGTTGTCTGTTATTTCAGGTGTACTGCCAGTTGTTTTTTTTATGTAGCTGCTCACAGCACTTTTTAATGTCATTATTATTTACCAAATTAGAGTTCACGCCATTAAATCAGCGTCTTCTAATCATCGACGCTTTGTTCTGCTCTTCAAACATCTCCTGGAAATTTAGCTTTCAACACCCTGAACATAACCTGACGCACCAGATGGTTTGTTACACGGAGCCATCTGCGAAGTCAAGTCTCCATTGGAAACTGTTCCAAACAGTTTCCAGTGAACGAAAAAAACTTGGCAGGTGATTGGATGACCCATCTGTCTATCATATGACGTGGTAGTTAGTAGAACACCAAATAGGAAACACAACAGGACAACAGGACACGGCTGTAGTCTGAGGAGAATGTGCTCTTAAAAGACACAATTATGAATACCAAAGCTTCAACTTGTCTGCAGCTGCAAGTAGTTCCTCCCTCATGAGATGCTGATTGGTCTGTGGTTCGGCTACAAGCCTAAAAGCTTGCAGTCTGGCAAGCAATTCAGTGTACCTCTAGCATGTATTTAGTTAATTTACAATTCCTACTTTCTTACTCTTGCAGTACTATTACTCAGCTCTTACTCACTGGAGTTGTTTTTGTCACCTATTCGCTCATTATCCATCCGGACTGTGGATCTGCTCTGGCCTCAGTGGTTTTCGGTGACAGGACTCTTGTAGACAAATGGCCCTGCTTATCAAGTCTGGTCATGTAGAGACAGATGAGACAAACAGAATCACTTAGCCAGCTAGCCAGGTACTGTACTGTCTGTGTGCTGATTCACTCGACAGATGCACAGCCACAGTCCACTGAGACTCATGTATTCCTAATTTTATCTGGCCTGCTCCAGGCTTGCGCACAGACATCTGCATTGTTGTGTGTGGTATGTGCATGTACAGTACATAGCTGTGTGCATGGGATTGTTCAGTTAATGCGCTTGTGCATCTCTCTCTGTTATGTAAAGTACACCCAGGTGCCTCTCTGAGCTGTGATGTGACTCAGGTTAGTAGGCTCACAGCTGGAAAGGATAGATAGATACAGTAGATAGATAACTACCTGAATATGTGTGTGTGAGTGTGAATGAATTCTCTCGATATTCTTTGGTAAGTTGTTTTTAAATGAACAGGTTTTCCATTTGACCTTGTGTTGGTGCAACGTTTTCGCAGGAAATCTGACCAAATGTCCTTCAGCTGCTTGGAGGCTACACCATCAGGTGATCAGGTGATCACAGGCCATGAAATACCCAAAACAAATGAGGGTTTACATTTACTTATACAGCCAATTTGAATAAAAGAAAGTAAGATGTTTCATAAGAAATGATAAAGCAACAGAGATAAAGACCATATTTAAAACCATTACATTATCTGGTTTCATTGTAGATATATGTGACAGATGCTAATATGACATTAGTTGTGGTTTAGGGAGTTTCCTGTTTGAATTAAATCACATTGTTGCATACATGATGCATGAATATTTGACCTGTGCTCAAGTGGATAAAATGATGTTAGGGAAATTAAAAACAACTGAGTGGGGTTAAAATGGGTTATTGCTTCTTTTTAAAAAATGTGTTTTCTCTTAAGGTCAAGACGGTTAAAAAAAAAAATGAAGAATGACATCAGTTGTTTGGACTAATAAGATTTGGTGACCAGTGTTTTTGTATTTTTGGCAGCTTCAAAAAGCAGCAGTTAAGGATTAGGTGGACTTAATCATTCAGAAATGATAAAAGCCCACATCGCTGTGTGTAGTCCTCAGACTTTAATATCTTCTTGGCGTTGGGAGGAAATGAGAAAAATGTTTTTTCTTCAGCAGCTTCAGCCACTGGTGCTGAATGCAGCATTGTTGACACTGTTAGGAGCAATTTTGCATTCTGCTCTTCAGTTTTGATGGTTATGCTGATATGACTTCCTACCGGTGAACGCACTCAGCAGCAGAATACTAATAATCTGAACAAAAAGGGTGAAACTACAGTTTCTCAATTATATAGAAGGTGACACTTGTCTCAAGTGTAGCTCACTTTGTGATTTCGGAAGAGTGTAATTGCGCTGTGGGGTTGTTCTAACCTTTAAATCTCACTCCAGACACACCAGTGCATGATTATGTGTGTTTCATGGTAAAAAGGGCTTCATATGTGACAGGACTTAATTCTATTTACTGAGTGATATATGTGTTTGGACAGGACAGAGGAGAGATGAAGATATACAGCAATCTGTGCAGAACAGTGTTTCTTCCACTTTGTGTGCAAGCACATGTGTGTGTGTGTGTGTGTGTGTGTGTGTGTGTGTGTGTGTGTGTGTGTGTGTGTGTGTGTGTGTGTGTGTGTGTGTGTGTGTGTGTGTGTGTGTGTGTGTGTGTGTGTGTGTGTGTGTGTGTTTATTAAAGTTGTCTCATGGTAACTGTATCTTTACAGGTGTCA
Source organism: Trachurus trachurus (assembly GCF_905171665.1). NCBI lineage: Eukaryota > Metazoa > Chordata > Actinopteri > Carangiformes > Carangidae > Trachurus > Trachurus trachurus. Next base: position 14,004,814 of record NC_139899.1, on the reverse strand, counting down.
GAGGTTAAACCCTGTTGGCCTGTTCTGGAAAGGTCAAACTCATATTCTTCTTCGTCTTTGATGTTAAGGTGCCCGCAGTCTCCTCCCCCTCTCCCCCTCTCCCCCTCTCCCCCGGCTTCACCTCCTCCTCTGCCACAGCACACGAGGAGAATGGCAATTTTTCATCTCCCATCTTGCTGCCTTCCTTACTCCCTGTTCTTTCTGTCTGGCTTTATTGCCTGCTCTCTGCCTCTCCCCTTCACTTTCACCCCTCCTCTCTCCTCGACCAGACGGTTTCACAGAACCAATATTTTCAGCTTTGCATGTGCATCTGTCACAGTCCAGGTTTGCTTGGAAGGAATGTTGGTCTGTTTCCCCGTCCCTCCCTGCCTCTCTGTCTGTCTGCGAGTATTGAACACGCCTAATAGCTTCTTTTGTAGAACTTGCAAAGGACTCAAATCTTTGTTGTATATAAACTATCTGCAGTAGCTCAATATCTGCTTTCTGCCCAACAACACATTCTCGTCTTTGTTTCTCTCAGGAGAAGCATATTGTTTCACCACTGCACAGCAGAGGTCATTTCCCCATGGCCAATTGTTTTACAAATTCACAAACTCAAATTCACTTCAAACAGCGTCTCTGCTCTGTTATCTTACTTCGCCTCTCTCTCTCTCTCTCTCCCTCTCTCTGTTATCCCTTCTCAGACATACACACAAACACACACTTGGACCCATGCTGCCAAACCCTGATGGATTCCCACTGAAAGCTCCATCTGAGCCGACAAATACAGTGCATGTATATCAAGGCCAGCAGAGACAAATCCGGGGGTGTTGAAACAGGTGTGTGTATGCAAGTGTGTAAGTGTGTAAGTGTGTGTGTGTGTGTGTGTGTGTGGAGGTGTGTTTGACCGGAGGCTGTGTTTTAGTTTTAGCTCTGACATTAGTGGCTCTCAAAGTGCCTCTCAAAGTACAAACTACCACCTCTGTTCCAAATAAATCCCTAACTATGCTCCTGTGTGCATATGGCTATTTGTAGCCAGTGTATGTGTATGTGTGTGCATGTGTGTGTGTGTGTCTGAATGAAAGTTTGTTTTTCAGCATGTTTCACTTTAATGTTGCATGTTATAATATTAACTAGTAATAAAGAGGTTTTACATAACCTACTTTTTTGGTAAAGTGTGGGTTAGTAAAGTGCATGCAAACACTGAACTACTGGATAAATCATGAATGTAGTTCCTCCTTCAGCTAGAGAGCATCATGTAACTGCAGGATTCTACCTCTCAGACAAAAACAGTTGTCTCGTTTTGTATGTAGGTCTGCGTTCAGACTCATGGGTGGTTTGATATCCGCTGGCTGGAGAAACACTTAAGACGAACAACACTCTCTGCAGGGAAGGTTTGTCTCTTACAGGAATCAATGGCCTGCTTAGAATAACCATCTTTCATTTGAGTTTCATCTTTAGCATTGCAAAATTTAAACGCGGTCTGCAATCTGCTCTGTCAGGAAAAATGTAACTGCAATATTTTAGCTTGAAGAGACAAAAATTGCTTTTGGAAACACACACATACACACTCACACACACTCACAACTTACACACTCACTGGGAAATAGATCAAAATGATAACACTGTATCAGAGTATGCATCTCTGCAGAGAGGCTTCTCATCCTCCTCCTCCTCCTCCTGCTCTATAAACTGCTCCCAGCGACACAGGAATCAATTATAAATAGTATCAATAATGTGCAGTAACATCAAAATAATGCATTGTTGAATTATGTGTAAACATTATCATTAGTTGAAAGTAACTGGAATTAGATTAACCCGCTCTATTTAAATCATCCTCCAACATGTAACAATAACTTTTAATTCTTATTGCTTTTTTTTTCTTTCTTGTGATTTATTGAATCACTCTGACTGTATTGGCCTGTTTTGTAGTATATCATCAACATCCTGCCCTTCACATGGCACAATGGGGGGCCGAGCCAAGTTAGTTGTTTACTGTTGACCTGAATGAGCTAGCACAATCTTATCTCACAGATTAACTTGACTGAGGTTTCGATTATGTTGTTTCTGATTTGAAAGAATGATATAATGGATAATTTCCAGTAGAAATTGATTATTATACCATTATTACATTATGGAATGTCTTGTCAAATTGTGATACACTCAGCTGTGCTATACTCATTATCTACATTTTTAAAAGAAAGTGAAGCATAATTATCAACTTCTATACTCATAAATATTTATTATAGATATTGTGATAATTTGGAGTGAGCTCAGCTTGGTGTTTGTTTCTGTCATGATCTTTATATCATATCAGATTATCATGTAAATTAAGATGAAAGCAGAAGGAAACACAGCAGGTTGATTACAAGTTTTGCTCTCCTGCTTATCTTTGTTTGCAGGGAAAACAGACATGACACTCACAAAGACTGGCCTGAAACACCTGGGACCTGCTGGTCATGTGACCCCTGCTTGCAGGTTATAATTGTCTGTCAAGACCCCTTTGCTCTCACATGTTGTGTCAGTACTGTTCAAAGACAGCTTTATTCTCTCCTGCCCTCTCTGTTGCCTTCAGTCGAACATTATGCCTGACTCACAGAGGCCAAGTGGAACTGCAGCCAGATTGTTACAGCATGTCCACGCAGGAGGCGTAGCAGGAGCAGGATGTTAGCAGAGCAGTGACAGCAGCTTCTGTAGGCAGGATGTGTTCAGACAGCATCGAGCACAGGTCACCTGCAATTTAGCAGCACTGTGAACGTTGCACACATGTGTGTTGTCATGTTACAACAAAATATAACAATTGGAACATTCTTATTAATATGTAAAATGTGTTTATGTGATGTGTAGTGGGGATGCGCCGTTGACCTGAGCAGCCCTTTTTGGACATTGCCACTGCTTAATCTAAAAGATTAGTAAAAAAAACAACAACGAATTACTCGTTTCAGCAAATCTCCAGATTTGTACACTAACACACTGACCTCATACTGACACCAGATGCAGCTACAGGATCTTACAAAAACAAGTCCAAGTCTGAAACATAGTGATCTACTACTTCTACTAGCACTTTTAGCATTGCATTGCAGAGTTGGACGTACTCTTTGGTCAGATGTGTGTGTGGTGCCGTCAAGTGCACCCTGGAGGTCTGCAGGTTTGTGTATTGGTGAGCAGAGTGCGAATTACTACAATGACAATTGGGGACCCACACACACACACCTTGGCAAACCCTAATTTCTGCTCAAACACAGATCCACACACACTATCTACATAGCAAAGATGATGGCAGACTGGTCCCAATATTGGAATTAATGGATAAGACAGGACTCTATAATTTACAGTAGGTAGCCTGAGCTAGGGTGACTTATATTTAGCCTAATTCAGAAGTGAGAAACATATTAGAACATTTTAAGAAAACAGCTCACAAAGTTTGATTTTGAGGTCACCAATGTTTTCAGTATTAAAAAGCCCAACTAAACCACCACTCAAAGACTATTAAAATTAAATTATAAAACGTTGTATGTGTTAGCCTACATAAATACACAAATAACCTAACATTGCACTACAAACACGCAAACATTCACATTAAACTTCTCATTCACTTCAGTTGTTTCCCAAAGGGGGCAACTGTCAAACCTGGCAACGCAGCACGCGGCTTTGTTTAGCCTACTGTACAACCTGACCGCAGTGCACGCTGGCAGGTTACGATAGCTCCACTAACCAGAGTGACGTGCACAGGGCACTAAATGGATCGATTATGAAAAAACAAACGGACAGACACGCGGCGTGGTAAGGAATAGTTACGTTAAAGAGTCGGAGGAAGCAGCATGGAAATCAACATGAAGACGCCAGAGAGGGACGAGCAGGCAAGGGCCAAGTGTTCCTAGCAAACATCAAAAGGTAACACACCTGACATGATACAATTCTGAAACTCTGTAAGTGAGTAAGTGAGTGAGTGTATTAAATAGCTACTGGTAGCTACTTACATTAATTTACAGCACTCCAGGAGATGGCGTTAAGTCTTTCCATTTTTAAACGCACGCGCCGATTTGGATGTGAGCCAGTCAGAGACACGCAGACTCGAGCAATGAACGTCCACCCCGATCAGCTGATCAGTCACATGCTCTCATCCAAATAGGGCGGGCTACTTAAACCCCCCAGTTTACCTGCTCATCCCTGGCTATGCTGTTGCTGCCGCTGATATTTTCTGCTCTGCTGCCCTTGCTGCTGTTTCTGCATACATATTGATGCTGCTGCTGCTGCTGCTGCTGCCCATGAGGTTTTGCAAACCCACTTCCTCCCCAGCATCCACCTGTGGGCTCTGTCGATCCCCTGCGAGGGTCTGCTTCATCCCTGTAATGTCTGGCAAAGCAGATCATTCAGGGAAGGAATAACTGAGACAGAGCCTGACGCCAAACCTGCTGCAGCCATGCTCAAGGATACCTAGATGCTGTGCTTCAGCTTGCAATGCTTACTGTACACTCAACAAATCATTTGCTCTCATTTCAGAGTTGTCGTGACTGAAATATAAATATATAAAGCATTGTTGACTGTTGTCTTTGCAATAGTAAGAAGCAAAAAGAATACACAAACCAAAAAGTTTTTAGAAGCTCAAAGGTGACTCACTGAGTGCATCTCTGCTGTCCACTCTACTCATGAAATATGAACTATTCTGACCTGAATGCATCCTGAGGTGTCATGGACCTCAGCAGGTTGGTGGCCCCAGGTCAGAGATTAGATTTTCCACAGTGAAAGGCGATGCCAAAGAGAACGCAGACTGTGGAAGTTAACTCTTCCTGTCTGTCTGTCTGTCTGTCGGACTCTTCATTCTGTCTGCCTCTCTGACCTTCTGTCAGCCTGACTGAATCTCCTTCCATCTTTGCCTTGTGCTTGAATCTGTCACTCACTGTTCATGTTGACATAAAACACACAACTCATGTGTTCTCGATAGAGAAACTAAAGGACATAGCTCTACAGTTTCCCATCTGCAGGGTGCTATCATAATTCATTTTGTTGGGAGCATTGGTGACTGCTAATCATTACCAAGTGAGAACTGAATCAGTTTTTCAACACTATTCCATAATGAGATGGTTTATTCTTTAATTACTTACATATAACTGTTACACTGAACTTAAACTTAGACACTAACTTGAACCTTTTTCACAAATTAACAAAAGCAACAGAGATTGGAAGGCAAGACTCAAAATAATAATTAAATTCAGATTTGGTGTCAGCTGGTGGAAGCCCCCGCACATGTATATGTGTTGGAGTGAGCTCTGGTGTTAATGTGAACTGGATACTTGGCTCTGTCTTGCCCTGGAGCTCAGGCGTAACTCCAGAACAACTTGGAATCCAACATACACACAAATCTGCGCTTTATTCACCAGCTCATGGCACAGAGAGTGTGCTCTCTCCTCCAGTGTGACAGACAAGGGAGGAAATTTTATCTACATTTTCTTTATTAATTTAGTTCCTTGTAAAATAAATATCCAAAGAAACTATTTAGAATATGTTCTCCATCAGCTCAACACCTTTAATTAATAAACACCACATACGGCTGTCAAATTACACAGTAAATTTACACAAATTATAGGTGGAAGTGGGTATCAGTGTGATTAAATCATTTTACTTCATTTTAGAGATCAGGTTGAAGAGAAAAGGAAAGACTGCATATGCTTGTTGTTTGGAGACAAAAGATTCAACCAAACCAGGCCAAGTCAGGCCACACCAGGAGAAAGCAAACAGACTGGATTACACAGGACGATTGTGTTTGTGTGAGTTGGTGTGTTGGATATTTAGTGTGCAGGAAATGCAGAATGATTAGTATGTGTGACGAATCTTTTGTACACAAAAGTGTTTGCACATGTACATTTGTATGCCTACTGTATCAATGTGTGTGTGTGTGTGTGTGTGTGTGTGTGTGTGTGTGTGTGTGTGTGTGTGTGTGTAAGTGTGTGTGTGTGTGTAAGTGTGTCTGCATATAGTACCAGGATCTTTTAACCTGAAAGTACTTCCTTGTGTCAGTAATTATTATTCTGTAGGTGGTCACAAAGAGGCCAGAGGGGAAGTGTTCTGTGATACCTGTATGGTTGGGTTGTATGTGTGTGTGTGGGGGTTTGATTAGGTTAATCAAGATTGTGTGTGTATGACGTTCTGCTGTGTCTCTTTACCATTCTGCAGCTTCTTAATTTTAATGTATTTCTTGATTGTAATTGTGTTCTCTTGTTTTGTTTTTGTTTTCCGATGCATTTGCTTCTGTATTAGTTCCCTGTCTATTTGTGTGTGAGCTGACATGAGGTGTGTGGGTGTGTTTCCAGGCTAGAGAATGGTCTATTGGTACCAGGGGATCAGTGATCAGTTTTATTGCTACCAGCAGCCATGGACAAACAGCCGAACACTGAACACTGGATTCATTCATAGTGAACAAGAGGTGCATACGCCAGAGAGGTGTGAGTTCACATACTAACACCTTTTCAAAATCTTTACAGGCCAAATGTAGAAATACAGTCTTATTGCAACTGATCAGGTGTCAGATCCCATAGTTCTATAAAGTACAGACAACAATAATTTAAAAGCCCTTTGATGTTGGTGTCTCTGGGAAATGCACTATTTTTTGCTCTACTACTATGTATATATATATATATATATATACACATAGTAGTATACAGCTCTGGAAAAAATAAAGAGACCACTCTCCAAAATGTTCTTAATAAATCAGTTTCTCTACATGTATGGCAGCCATCGGATTCCAGTGTCTATTGAACTCCAGCACAAGCACATCTCACTCTACTTACTGTAGCTCATCACCTGAACCAAATCATATTTAATGAGGAAGAAAGATTATAAATAAATAAATAAGTAAAACACTGCTGAGATTAAAAAATTGGGATTATTCCACCAATTTTGATTTCTAAACTATTCCTAAATTTAAAAAGTAGTGTGTTGTTTTAAAATGAATATGAACTTGTTTTCCTTGCATTATACAAGGTCTAAAAACACCAGAATTGTTTTGTTATTTTGACCTGTTGCCATTTTCTGCAAATAAATGTTCTAAATGACAATATTCTTATTTCCAATTTGGGAGAAATTTTGTCAGTAGGTTATAGAATGAAACAAAAGTGTTCATTTTATTCAAACACATACCTATGAATAGTAAAAACCAGAGGAACTGATAATTTTGAAGTGGTCTCTTAATTTTTTTCCAGAGCTGTATATATATAGCTAGTGCTACAGTATATATATACCGTATTTTACTCTGTATATACATATCACTATCTGTTCCTCTCATAACCATAACATCAGACGTAATGTCTGGCTGCAGGACTTTAGCAGCAGTGATCGGTTCTTTCCTTGGTCGTCCAAACAGACACAAATAGGTTTCCTCCAGTCTAAAAAGCCAGAGGATTATCTGATCTGTGTCACATCTTTCCCCCCCGCTGATCCAGAACGAACAGACGCGGCAATTTCATCAGCTGAGCCTTACATGGTAGCAAATGAGAGCTGGTCAGAATTTAGGAAGGTTGAAGGTTGAGCAACTGATGTTAAGTTACATCACCACAACCAGAGTCCAGAGTTTTACACATCCTTGTCTTGGCGGTCGTTATAGCAACTTGGGTTTAGAAATAGAGAGGCCGTTACATTTTCAATGATTTTCCCAGGAGTGTGTGTGTGCGTATATGTGTGTGACAGCTGGATTGATGAGCCTCTGGTTTTCTTTCAGACAACAGGTGGGAAGCTGCTTAAACTCACTCTACAGCTGGAAAGCTCCACTGTTCACTGAGTGATGAATGTTTCAGGTGTAGTTAATGTTTATTTAATCATCCAAAAGCTGTTTATATTTAGTTTATTGTTTTTAAAATTTTTCTAGTTTTGTCTTTCTTCCACTTCCAGTTATCTTCTCCCAGTCTCCAAATAAAAAGCACAGACCAGGTTCACTCTTGGTGTTCATTGCCCCTTTGACTCTGAGAACAAAAGAAATCCTGAATTCTACCAATAAGTTTTCTGATTTTAAACATGAAGGTTCAACAGCAACGTTTTCAAAGTATAGGCTTTTTAAGCCCACACTGAAAGTAATCATGGGGCTTTTGATGGTCGGCTCGTGAATCTGCTGCTTGTTTGTCAGAGTGGACGTTCCTATATCAGAGGCATTACTAAGATCTAAACATGCTCTCGCCACGGGGAGTTTTCCACTGCTTTCTCATCGGCCATTCTTTGAGAACAGATTGGAGGGAAGTGTGCTCTTTATCAGAAGGGCAGGAGACTGTGAGTCAGTGGATGTGGAGCTTTGATGATCTCATAAAACCAAGAGCAAAATCTGCTGAAGATTACTCAGATGTATTAGATTTAATTAATCTCTTTGGGTCAAATCTTAGATTTGGCGAAGGCTCCAAAGGGTCTAAATCCCACCGGCCACCCTCACTACATGAATCTATTTTTTTTTTCATATTTTTCCATCAAGCTAGCCACAGCTTGCTTTGTTATTCAGCGTTTTTTTTTTTCTTGAGAGATCATTCACTTGAAAATTTCAGCTCTGTTCTGAAGGGATATCCTCATTTTCACATTTGCTTGTGTCCTACAATTGCCTGGTTACTGTAGCATTCAGGTTTTTTCTTGCCTTCCAATCTCTGTTGCTTGAGGAAAAAGTATAAGCGATGCATTAGTTGCCTGCTTGATTTTCAACCCTGTCCTTGTCAGGCATGCCAAAGAGAAAGTGCTAGTCTCCTGAAAAGAGTCCATCCTCTCTTCATCTACCCAGATTTATGATGTTTACACGACTCCTGCGAAAAAGCAAATAGATTCAGATCATGTCTGAACAGGAAGGAGATGGAACCACATGGGCAACTAAAGCCAGAGTGTAGACATTTTGTTGAGAGGTTTCTCACTAAACTTAGCTGTCATTGTTCTTGCCAATAAAAATTGTTGTAATCTATTTGCTGCATGTCAACAGCTCACGCCTATAGCCATAACCATGCTAACAAATTATTAGTTGTCCAAAACACGATATTTGGCCCTGAGGTGGGCTATTGCAAACCGCTTGGTGATTTAACAAGCAATTTCTTACATTTTGTTGTTTCCTGAGTAGGGAAAATAATTATCAACACAAGTCCGACCCAGTTCCTGTGTTCCCCCAACAAAACAACTTCTCTCTCTGTCTATTTACATGTTTGTGGCTCAGCCTGAGCTACTGGCTCTGCACCACATGAAGAGGGAAGGGGATCTGTGGGAAATCCTGGAGAATTTCCTGTTTGTGGCGTTTCCTCTGTGCTACCAACACATCAGCAGCCCGGCTGTCTGTCTTGTGAAGGGCTCTGTGTACGTTCAGTGCTTGATCCAGTCTGTGTCTGACATGTGCACACTCTCATTATTTATAGCTACGTGCTTGTGTGTGTGTGTTTTTATGGAGGTTCCTGAGTTTTTCTCTTCCTCTCATTTAGTGTTTGGCTTTTTCTCTCCCACTGTGAAATGTATAGGATGTACATTCTGTTACATAAAAGAGTATCCTATCCCGCTTCAGTGCCTCACGCAAAAAGAGAACAAAACCTGGAAAAGACATCTATAAAAGTATTTAGAAATTATCTGTAAAAAAGAAGAAGAAAACAAGTAGCAGATTATGTGGGCAATGTGAGCAACAACATTTCAGCCAGTGCACTGAGACTGAAGGATACAGACAAACCTGGCAACACAGAGAGAACAGACTGTGTTAGTTGGCAGTATGAAGAAGAAAACAACTCCCTTACCAAAATAAAACCGAAACACCAAACCAAGGCACTCCTATAATTCAATAAACTCTCTTTGTCTTAGTTGCTGTGAAATCTATCACAGCCATAACACCATTCTACATTCTACATTCAACTGTTAAACTATATCTAATCTCATCATACTGTATATTTCAGTCTCGAGCACTTACATCAAGGAGGTAACCATCAAGCAAATGGTTGTACAGACAGATGTGGAGGGTTCTTGAGTATATCAGCAGAGTGGTATAATATAATGGCGGCACTTTGTACCTGCATGCATATGATTGGATATTATAAGTTACATCTGCTGCACGAATGAACAAAACAGCTCATCAGACGCTTCACTCTATTAGTTATGTATTTTATTTCAGATGTATGTTTGTAACTAGTCATTTTCTTCCACTGAGAGACAATGCCAAAAAAAGTACAGTGATTTGTTTTATGGGACATTAAAGCAGAAGTAAGCAATCCGGCCGTTTTGGCTAACTTCCTGTCAGTGGATGGAGTTAGCAGCCCCCGCCCTCGTCATGGATCTATTGGTCCTCGTCACTATGTCACCACATTCACGCGCATCCCTTGGCTGCACACACAGAGAGGACCGCCCCTTTATGCCGTTCTCTCTCCTCATTGGATAAAGGTTGTAGGATACAAGGAAAGTTTTCTCCTCGGCTTACAGCAGAGCAGAGTGACTGACAGACCCGTGTTTTGGACCAAACACTCTATGTAAGTGATTGCTGTCGGAAGATATAACTATTTAAGACTAATTATTATTATTTTATATTGTCATTAGCCTACATTGTAAACCTATTACAACAGTATTTGGCAATACTGTGCTGGTAATACCATTGAAACTTTGATTTTGAGTATGAATTAGTTTTGAATTGACATAAAAAAAAGAAGCGGAAAGAGAAACAAACGTGAAGAATTACGGCTGGGAAAAAAGAGACAAGTTATAACCTGGAAGTGACTTTCTTTTCTTGCTAAATCTCCTCTCTCTTCATATTTAATCTCCTCATCTCTGTTACCCTTTATCTCTCCCCATTTCTCTTACCAGACTTGGGGAGCATTACATTGTCCTTTAATGTTGTGAAAAAGAAAGAGGGGTGGAAGGATGAAAGAGAGAAGATGTTCCATTCCTTTAGGATTAGACTGCTTTATCTCACAGCTGACACATATGCACTGGCTTGCATGCACACACACACACACACACACACACACACACACACACACACACACACACACACACACACACACACACACACACACACACACACACACACACACACACACACACACACACACACACACACACACACACACACACACACACACACACACACACACACGCAGAAAGAGTCAGTGCATGTTGCCAGAAGTCATGAACAGAGCATCAGATGTGATGTGATTATTGCTGGATAAGGATAATCCTGCATGTGTGCGTGTATGCGCATGCTCATAGGCATAGGTCCATCTGCGTTTAAGAGTGTGTGTTTACATAAATGTGTGAGTGTGAGTGTGTGTGCGTGCGCTGAACCATGTGTAAATGTCCAAAACCCTGCGGAAGATAGCACTAATCCCTCTAAAGAATTACATCGACCTTACTTTTCATCCTTCTTTTCAAGCTCCCCTTTCTTTCAGCTCTCTATCATGCTCTCTTGTCTCTGCTAAACCTCTTTCCGTGTCCTTCTTCCAGTTCTTGGTCATCCTCTTGCACGTTGTCCAAATCCACTTCCCTTTCAAAAGCTCACCAGCATCAGACGATCACAGGATCGCTGTGGGCTGTGGCTGCCGAGTCTCCCTGTCACATCCGATGATTTGAAACAGCATATCACCGTGTCCAGAATACCACGGAGCACCAGAAGCCCTTCAGTACCGCTCCTCAGACACTCTGTCTGAACTCTGTTTATGGATACATACAGTATGTATTATCAGACTTTATTATGTATTACCTTCTTTTGTCTGTCCTTCTTCTCTCTCTCTCTGGTTGGTTGTTATTATCTTTTGCCCAAAAAGACTATGATAATGTTTAACTGAACTTGAATTCAATTTTTCTTAACATCATCCACTGTTGGCTTGCCAGTTGTGCATGCTCAGTCGTCCCTTTGGGTTTTTGCTAAAATAAATACCCATCAAAACTTTTAGCATTCGCTTGACCAAGATATGATCACAAATTTTTCATTATTTGTCTCCCAATTTTCTGAGGATTCAGGCTTGGTACGATGAATTTGCTGGATCAGATTCAAGAAAACATTTATTTATGTCTGTGGCCCTGGAACAGATTTCATTGTTTTGTCAAAATTTGCTTCAGCACCAAAAATGCCGAAAGCCAATTTTGGATGGCTTTGGTTTGTGAGCAATTTCTACACTTAATCAGTCTCTATATTTACTCTGTGGGTCTGTTGGTTCCTGTTTTGGCTGGTGGTCTGTGCTCTGTTTGAATGATGTGAGTGTGTGTGTGTGTGTGTGTATTGCCCCGATCACTTCACACCACAATGCTGAAGTAACTCTTCACCCCAGCTGGTCAAAGATTATAGAGTATGACCTCCACCAAGACACACACAAACACACACACTGTGCCCACTGACATTTGACACTGACTCACTTCACAGTCTGTCTTCAGATGCAGCTTGTGGAAAGATGCCTTTTTTGTTCTGGTTGCAGCAAAGAGCTCAAATATGGCGAAAAGCAGAGACAGTAATCAGTAATGATCAAAGGCTCAGGGACTGCAGGCTGCTTGTTTAAAACGAAAAATTAATTTTGCAAGGTTGAACTACAAAGCAACGTTTCTCGATCTTGGCTTATTCAGATATGCACTTTGTTACTGTTGTGAGATGTCTGATTAAAACACTGTGAGGTAGAGGACTTACAAAAGTCTGAAGGGCAGGGCTCTGAATATAATTATGTTCAAACTATTGTTAACAAAATGTTGTTTTTACATGTTGAAAATGGATTGCAGCATATCTTTTTAATCTCTCTCCAAAAGGTAGCCATCTCTGCAATTGAATCAGGTGAACTGGACTGACTGGGGGGCAACCGCCATTCCGACATCCCACCAGTCCGACATAGGCCTCTAATTGTTTAAATGGCAACACTTAATTTTCTATCAAATGTCGCATCATTCTGACAATTTTTGCCTCCTATGGTCAGAATGACAGTATTTTTTTCTTTTTTTAAACATCCTGCCTTTCCGACAGTTCCTTTAATAGCGTATTTTTTCCCCCAAAAGATTTTACACTGGTTGGGCTTAGGCAATGATGAACAGAGTTGGTTAAGTTTAGTAAAAAGACCAATAGAGGCTAGACAGGCAGACTAGTCCCTGTCTGCGCTCTGCTGTGTCATTACGCACAACCATGTGGCTATTCCTCTATCAGCATGTCTTAAAGAAGGGAGTCACCTGTTGAGTAACGCACATTTCCTTATATGGAAAGCCTTGTCGGAATGGTTCGTTCGCATGTCGGAATAGCGGTATGTCGGAATGGTGGGATGTCGGAATGACAGTGTAACCGGACTGACTAGCCAGTCTTATCTAGTCTACACGAACTGATGAAGTCACTTAGATAAGGGGCGAAATGTCTTCAAAGACAAAAACAAAGTCCAGTTCACCTGATTCAATTGTCTAGAGATGCCTTTGACCTGAACAAATGAGAATATTCACAGACAAAAGTTAGCCACTTACACTGAAACTGATGCTGTACTAAAAGCTGAAAGCTAATAGCAAAAGCAATTTCTAATTGGCAGGTAAGGAGGCTGTTTTTTTTGAGTCACTTATTGTGACCAATAAGTTACTGTAGTTTACTGTAAATTGACATCTAGAGGCCAAAGTAGTTGTGACAGGAGAATTGCAGTGACATAGCAGCTATAGCAGCTGACTAATGTGAATTTCCCTTTAGGGATGAATAAAGTATTGATCTATCTATCTATCTATCTATTTATCTAAAGAGCGCAAAGTTGGGATGAATGGATGGTTCATTCATTTAGACACAAAATGTGTGTGGGGTTTGATTCAAACATGTCAAACATGTTCAGAAGTGTGAACTGAAATCACAATCTGTTTTTAGCCCCAGCCAAATACTTCCAGTGCAGAAACATAACAAAGTTATTTTCGATGCCTAAACTTGCCCAATGTAGCCACAACCATTATTTTAGTCACCATGGCAATGATCAGATAGCTGGTAATGTTCCTGCAGTATTTCAGGAAACACTGATGTGGGATAAAAGGGAAGAAAAAAGAAAAAAGAAAACCTTTTTAGTTGTTTAGGTTGAAGGATTTGTTGCATTTCAGATAATAGTTTAGTGGAGAGTGATGGGGATGTCTTAGGTTTGCAGGGATTTGGTCATAGACTAAATTCAGTTTAGAACCACTGATGGTGCAGGGTGAAAGCAGATTACTCATGGCTTGACCAAATGTGTGTACCAGTAGTTGTTAAGGCATTTTATTAAACACCATTGTGATGCGAAAGGAAAGGCCATCCAACTTCTGGGGACCATGAATTGTTTGTTGAGATATTTCAGTCTGGACCAAAGCAGCAGAATGACAGTACAGCTTTCTTTCTTTTTTCCATACTGTCATGCACTTGCTTGGCTGAAAACACAAGCTAGTGACACTACAGTGTCAACAAACAAGGGAATTATAAAGCACATTTGAAACAATTACATAAATGTGTTGGTCTTCTTTAAGCCACCATCTAGAACCAGAAAAAAAAACACATTATATGCCCTCTCCCTCACTGTTTATCAGATTTATCCACTTTGGAGGGTGTTCTCAAAACCATTAGCCCGTGTTTTTGTCATTTACAGTAAAAACAAAATGTCCTTCCTCATAACAAAACACCCAAATGGGTTCAAGTGTTTTAAATGAGCACTATAAGCTAGACCAACGGCACTTTGAAATGTAGACCCTTCTTTATTTATGAGGTTTCATCCAGGCAGTGGGCTTTGAGAGTTGTTATTTATATGTGCACGATTTCTCTCTATGTCAGAGGTACCAGTGCCTTGTTCTGTTTTGTTTATGGGCTTGTTTTCATTTTTTTAAAAAGTGCTTGTTGTCTTGTTACTGTGTTGCGAGTACTTAACTGTGTTAATGAGGCAGCCTTCCTGTGTTGTTGGCCTGATGATAAGCTAAACTATAGGTTAACAGCTTTTACCATGTGTTTTACCAGGGTGTTTAGGTGTGTGTGAGCATGTATGTTTGTGTGCACTTGTGTGCATGTCTGGAGCCAAGAATATGTTCCCTGGGGCGTCAGTCTCCTCATTAACCTTCTCTTCATCTTTCCATCCTTCTCTCCTCTCTTTCTGCCCATTCCTGCATTCCCCAGTGCCGCCTCCTCTCTGAACAGCCACATTCACATCAAAGAATATTCTCTATGGTAATTTACTCATTCATTAAAGCTTTCTGTCTGTAAAATAGCAATTTTTCCCCATTTTCTAATCTTCATCTGTTCTTAATGACATTTCTCCAATTTAAAATGATTCATGTGCTTAAACCACATATACAGATGTACTGAGCTGACTTCACATTAGAATATTTTGATACAGTTTCAATGTAAAAGAAAGAGCACATTTCTGATGCATTTTCACACCATCAATTTCCCTGCACCCAATATCCCTTCAAGCAGAGTACAGTTTAAGTGTTATATCACCACTGTTGGGACAAAATGACCTCTTCACTGTCTTTTCGCACTCTCGCTCAATCTCTCTCTGTCTCCATCTGTTCTTCACACACTCCATTTCTTCTTTTTCTCCCTTTCTCTCTCTTTCTCTGCCTCTCTCTCAATCCCTCTTTTCCTGTCGCCGTCAGAGGGGAATGACGACCATCTGCAGCCCTCCTGCCCCCTGACATCTGGAGACGGGCTGACACACAAGGATGAAAGTGCGTGCACGCACACACACGCACACTGTCTTCACTGTAATGAAAACTGTGCGGCAGCAAGAATGGGAGACAAAGAATGAGGTATAGCTGAAGGAAGGAAAGGGGGAGCAGGGAGGGATATGTGCAAGGTAATGGCAGTAACACATCATGCTACTGTTGAATGGTCATCATTCAGAATATGTTTCATTCTCCTCTGGACTGATGATAATGTGAGTTATTAAGGTAGAGTAGATGAAGCTGTGTTAATGAGGAGTCACGTCTCTGTGGCCCTCTCCTCAAGAGCTCATGCTGTACATCTGTCAAAGAGGCTGCCTTATTATTTATTTATCTTTTTATAATTACATGTTGTGTCTTCAATATTCTCTCCTTATATATTACTATAATTGCTTTATTAGGTAGAACAGCAGAGAGCAGAGTAATTATCATTACAGTAAATGCACCAAATGCTATTATTCATCTGCAGTCCCTGGACAGATGTTATACAGTCACACCTACGGGTGCATTAAAAATTCAAATTATTATTGTAATAAGATATGATATGATATTTTCTACCCTTGGGATCACTGCTGTTACATCTGTTTTCAGTTTTAAAATGTTTATCTTGAACTTAGAAGGTGAACATAATGATTTCCAGAACTATATCTTGGCAAAGAGTACCAAGCCTCTGTTTTGGTCTTTTCTTTTATCTCAAAAGTCTTTTGGAGGATGATGTCATATTTAAAACCTTTAGAACCACATATTCACATGCAGTCCCTGAATATTTCCAGGACACTCCAACTGTGTACTTTCATTTATCAGAACTGCTCTGTTGGCAAACTCTGCTGTGTCGCTGCAAAGTGATGTGTGTTTAGCTTTGTTGCAGTGTGCAGAGGAACACTATAGTTTCAACACTGTATAGTACGTGTGATAGATGTGATAGATGATACCCCTGACTGAACAGTATTGTTCTGTAATTGTTTAAGGATTTAAAAACAAAAAAGGCTCATTCACTCTACGACGGCCAGCTTTTTTCTTTTTTTTTGCGATGGTCGGCCTGGAGTTTGCTACTGCTAGTGTTCTGCAACATGGCTAAATATTTGTCAGATTTTGAGGTTGTGGACGACATACTGTTTTGAGTATACAGATGAGGAGCTCTTTGAAAGGTGGCTGCGGAGGCAGAGAGAGGAACAGCTGGTCAAAGAACAACAAACCGCTGCATGTCCGCAATTACAGTAGATGGTAACTGGTGTTGTTGTTGTGGAATAGCACTAGCAAATCATAACAAAATATTGGTGAAATGAACAGGTTTTGCAGCAGATAATGTGTTATCGAGAGGCTGCATTTCGGTGCCCCAATCACAAAAATGGCTTCTCTCATTTAAAAATAATCACTCTCCTTTTTACTCTTTTTGGTTCCCATCCACTCCTTTTTTTTTTTTAATGCTCTGCTGTGTTCACCAGCTAGTCCTCGCTCACTGTGTCTGTCTGCTGTACAAGACTGAGCAGGTAGTGTCAAACCCGAACAATGGTCAGGCAGATACTAAAATAATCTGTAGAATTTCCTTCTTTCTTTGGGTCTTTTCCTTTGGGTTAGTCACTATGAGCAACCATTTTTATACAAGTAGCCATTTAATACTTACAAAATGTTCATAGTACCAGCTGCCCCTCTAAACTAACTGTCAAGAAATGCATCACATTTTGTCTATTTAGAAACAATGTAATTTGCCATAACATTATCAGGTGGGGCAGTGCCACAGGCTTCAATCGTGCTAGCAAGTTAGTAACTTTCTCACAGTGTGAGTCACTTTTCTGCCTTGAACTTAGCCCAAGTGCAGCACCCGCCAGAATGATAGATGACCAACTTATCGTCTGAACTAATTAGAAATACAAGCTCTTGAAGTGTATGAAGGATAGTATTTCCACCAGAGTGAGTTTAATCAGCTTCCTTCATCTCAGTCACACTTAGAGCTAATTCAAAGGACAAGCTCTTGTAAGAGATGAAGGATCATATTTCTACCAGAGCAAAATTAAGTTGACTTCTTCAGCGCCCTAATGACCATGCTAGTACCATGGCTCCAGTAGTGGCACAGGGTGTGTTGGTTAGTTGGTTCACTTCCTCTAGCACCAGTGCGGCAGTGGCTCAGGTGGTAGAGCGGGTCGTCCAATGATCAGAGGGTTGGCGGTTCGAATCCCGCTCTGTCCCGGTTGCTGCCGTAGTGTCCTTGGGCAAGACACCTCACCCACCTTGCTCCTGATGGGTTGTGGTTCGCGCCTTGCATGGTAGCTTCCGCCATCAGTGTGTGTGAATGGGTGAATGTGATGTGTACTGTAAAGCGCTTTGGGTATCATTTCAGATGGAAAAGTGCGATATAAAATACAGACCATTTACCATGATGAGGTCGCATTTTTAGTTTTTTAGTGAAATGTCTCAGCAGCAACATTATGGTCTTTTACCGAATTAACTGGTGACCTAACCTTTCGTCTACATCGACATGTGTTTAGCATTTCATTTAGATCAGTAATTTGTTTGTTATAATTTATTTATTTAGTATGACATCTCCATCAGTTTTTCAATCATTTTTGGCCAATTTTGGCATTCTAGGCTAAAAGATAGCGAGTTAAGCCTCACAGAGCTGCTAGCATGACTGTGGTCACTTTCTGTTGGCTAAATGAACCAGTTGTTCCTGTTAGCCTGTTTGTGTTGTGTTGATAACAAGACGCCAAACCACAAGAGTAATCCTGCATCTCCTATCTATTTGTCTAAATATGTGGAAAAATGTGAGTAAACTTATTACATGGAGCAGCTGATCAGCTGGATCACTTCGCTGACCATTAGGCCGGATGCAGACCAAGCAGAATAAATGTTGTTACTCAGTGTGGCATTTCATTTGCCTCTTTACCAGTGCAGGATAAATACTGTGGTGTAGTGACTGCAATACCAGCAACTATAGGAGAATACGCTGATCTGTGTGACACTCAAAAATGAGTTTCATTAGTGTTTTCAACATGTATTGGAGCAAGAAGATCTTGTTCATCTTGGGTGAAGCTTCAATGGAAAAGTGAGAGTGTTCAACTGAGATAATTACAGATACTTTCAGACCTGCAGGGTAGCAAATGTGTCTGCTGCCTTTGTACTTGCTCACAATTGCTTGTGGGGATATGATTCTCGCTCTACTGTACGTGTGAGACAGGAATAACAAAAACAATTTTTTTAAAAGTGCCATGTCATGTCAAAAGCGACATTTGTGACACTGGGAAACCACTGCAGTCTGAGTCCCTGGCATTCTCCAGAGGACACATTTTCTCAGCCTGCAGTCTGACACTAATGTCCCTGAAGTGTCTGATTAATCTTACATTCTATTATTATGTAATTAATAGTGTTTTCTTTCGATTACAGCTGCCTCTGTCTGTCACACAATGGAGCGGCTCTGAGACAGGGTGCTCATATATAACCTAGCCGAGCCTATCCAAGCCCTCTCTCTGGGCTGGTAGGCAGGCTGCCACTTTTAGCACTCTTAAGTAAACCAGCTCAATTACCGTGGCAAGCTGTGAAATGCCATTTCTTCCTATTTAAGATAGATGTTTGCCACTCTGCCTTAAATTGTGCTTCTGTGTTAAGGCTGAATCTGTTCTTTGGCCAAGCAACCAATGCATTTTGAGACCTAGTTTAAAATGCATCAATTAGGCTAAGTGTTCCAACAATATAATTTCTACAGCCCATAATAGAGTTCTGGAGTTTTGTAGAATATTTTTGACCCTTTACAGACTGTAACGGATGACCTGGGTTTATACCCCATGTCAGCGAACATCTACCCTGGTGGCAATATTTTAGCACTAAATGCTTCACTGGCTGCACTATAGTGAAAACAGCTTTTTCCTTGGAGCATCAACAAAGCACTACACATCTCTGTTGTGTCAGTGATTAAAAATAAGAAATTGAACTGTTACTGAACAAAAATAGTTCAGTGATGGACAGCAACCAGATCAGACCCAATTATACCTTGTCAGTGGTAATTACAGTCAATGTGACATTTCTGAATGAAAGTTTTTCATCAGACATCTTGAATGTCAGCTAGCTTTCCAGCTAAATTAATTCAAAGAGCCATGCAGTCTGCTTTCAGCCTCGGGCCATGAGTACAACAGGAAACAAAGCCAGAGGGACTCAGGGGAGCCAAGAAAACCTCTAAAAAGCCTCAAGTGTTTGAGCTAGTTAGCACGACAGCTTACTCACACCTCTGCGTGAATGGACTTTATGAACCTGAACACCAGTGGACCGACTGGAGTAAATGACTGTCTAAATAGCTGCAGCTAAGTTAGAGTCACTACAAAGTATAAGATCATTAAAAAAGACACACTTCAGTCTTTGTTTGTTTAGACCGGGCTTTCCTCGACTGTTTCAAGGCAAACTGGGGGGAAATTTGTAGTCTCACCATGGGATCCTGAGTCAGTAAATAAAATACTGCTGTGCTTCTCTGCAAGAGGCCAAAGGCAGGAACAGGCACTCTGATGAAGACACACCATGAGTCCTAGATGTAGGGTTCAGTTGAGACTCTTTAAAGGTCAATATCTTGGCATGTTTTTAAATTGTGCATTTTCTTGTCAGGAATTAGATGGATTGGACTGGATTTTCTTCATACACTTACTCATTAGGATGAAATATCATCTGAGGACACAAACTTTCCATTTTTAGCTTGTCTCGGAAAATCTCCCAGGTGGGACAACACCCCATAAAGCTATACTGTAGGTGAACTGGACTGCTGCAGATATTGATATTCATGTATAAAAAGTAAAAACATTACAGTCTGATACAATTATAATTTAGCAATAGTCATCACATTACACAATGGCTATTTAAGTGGTTGATACCTGTTATGATAGGACAATAAACACAGATTCATGATGGCGCATTCAGTCAAGACTGTCCTCTTACTCTGTGTATGGAAACATGAAAATTTGCCGTAGAATTAAATCATCCTAAGTGGCCTTTAGTAATTTATGGATGTAATTAGAGTAAGCTAACACAGTTGCAAGTTATTTATGTTGTTTGTTTCTGTTGCACAGTGTAATGAAATCATGTGTAATCCGGCTAATGAGCTGTCGTCACAGAAACGGTCACAGTGAAAAAACAAAATAATAAAAAAAAAAAACTGAGTAGCATAGAGGGGTCGGTATTGGTGAAGAGAATTGGAGAAGGAAGAAAAGGAATGTCCCACCTGAGCCTTTGTTATGGAGTTTTTCCTGGGTTTCATGCTGATTTAAGAGCTCCTGTTATGGAGCGCATATGTAAAGGACTGCAGGCCACCAGACGTAAGGCCTCCAGGATGACCACACAGCAGCCCCCACCCCTCTTGACCACACTCTTTTCTTATTGACTTCCTTAAGCCTTGTCAACCCCCTGACCCCCACCCCCATCCCTGCTCTCTCCTTCCATTACTCTTACAAGGCTTGGACCTTGTGGACATCTCCCCTGTCTCACTTTCCATCCTCAATCATCATATGTACCCTTATCTGTGCTCAGTCTCTCATAAACACCATTTTGTCTCACTTCATGGGAATTTCCTCTTTGTCAATGACCCTTCTATTCTCAGTTAAGTACCAGCCAATGTAAAACTCCAAGCACTTGATTAAAAGCCTATAAGGTCTAATCTGTAACATTTGACGTATATTCTTTGTGTATCCACAACACTTTGCAGTGCTGTGACTGATTTTCTCAGTATGGGTGGTCCCAGTGGGAATCAAACTTTCCTTTATACCCAGTTCTGCTTGTTGAGATTTTGCACGGTACAACTAATTGCACAATTGCAACCAAAATCTGAGAACAACTGTTTGTCAGATTTTTTTGTCTCTAAAATACTTTGTCCTGAGGGTGTAATAGCCACAGTGAAACGGTAACTTACTGTTGCCGTCTAAACAGCTACATCTGCAGATAATAGACCTCCGGCTCACTGATGGACCCCTCTTAACCTTTTCCCCTCCATTTTTCTTCAATCGCTCGGTCTTCTGCATCCTGGGACTCCTCTCTCTCTTTCTGCTGGCCTGAGGGTAAAATGCTTAGAGGCTCTGAGTTATGACCAAGTCTCAGCTGTCTGTATGAGATTCACTCAGACAAAATGTCGATATCATTCAAGAAACCCCCAAAATGGTAGTTTACTTGTCCGCTTTCTTTTTCAAGAGTGTAACCTCTCTCCTTAAGGCTGTCAGGACACATTTTACTTAATCTGTAAGTGATTTTACACCCTTTAATTTTCTGGTTGCAATTGGTTGTCTCTAACTGCCACCTGAACAGCCAGTCTGTAGACTTAGAAGGTATTTCATTTTGTTGGTCCCTGGATTCTTCTCCAATTGGGTTGAAACACATGTCCTTTGAAGGGTCAACACAAATACATATCAACAACAATAATCCACAACCCAAATGAACTTGTTTGAATGTGTTTCTAACAACGGGTGAAGAATCTTTATCATCTTAAACAGTTGATTCTTCTTGAGGCTGATAACTTAGCCGTTACTGCCTATTTACATGAGCAGTACTGACCCACACGGTCTCACAGATCAATATCATGGATTCTGCTTTAAGGTTGATCAATTCCTTGACTTGAGCAGTCACAGTTAAAGCTGATCTCAGTATATAATCTAGAGTGGATCTGATAGTTGACCAATTCATTTCAACAATTCCCCCTTTAGTAAAATCTCACATATAAAGAAATATCTATAAAGCTTCACTGAAGTTCATGCTAGGGTAGCCGATTTGACAGAAAAAAGTATCTAAAGGTCAAATGAATCGACCTCATGACATTTGCAGCCGTTAACACATGGGTCACACCTGGGTTATTATTTTGTGAAGGACATTACTCAGAAAACTGTTGCATACATGGCAGACTGGATGTAATGTTCTTTTGCACAATGTTTTAATTGCTCAAATGTGTTTAAAATGCACAAAATTGTCAGAGAATTATCCCTACAGTCAATCTCCTTTAGCCTTAGTCTTATGTCACTAATCACTAGTCAATACATTAACTAATTACCTGAGCAATAATATTGAATGACTGCTGTTCACTACTGTTGTGGCAGTAGCACATAAATGGACTTTATGGTTTTGGGTTCTGATCACATCCTTACTCTCTGCAGTCCCATTATTTCACAGAACAGTGCAGAAATAAGGATAGAAGTGGGGCTCTGTTTGGCTTCTTAAATAAGACAAGACAGTGTGTATACAGCCATCTCCTACAGTAGCTAGCCATCTCAAATAACTTCATTTCCAATAGATAATAAAGTTAACACTGTAAAAATGAGTCCTTGTGACCACACAACCGTCAACCCATGGATCCCTGCCATGGCCATTCACTTGGCTACTCAGCTTCAGTCTCTCAAGGCCAGACAATCCACGACCCTATATGGAGCGCTGGAATCTAAAATCCGTAACAGACAACGAGGTCCAGGTGGTGCTGGTGCTACAGTTTGCCCTGAGGCTTTGAGACAGTATCCCATCTTCAAAGTCAGATTCACAAGCTGAATTGGGGATATTAAATAACTGTGACTGAAGTAGCCAGACTTAAATTATGTGATGTATAAAATGTTTTATTATTGCCTGGAAGGGTAATTACAGTCAGTTAGTCATACCACATATCATTTTGGGGATGGAGGTATGCTAGAGCCATGTCAGCAGGCCATCAAAAAAAGACAATCTTTCATGTTCACCTTCACACTTACAGGTGTTTTTATTTAGAGTTGTCAATTAACCCAAACACAAGGAGGACATGCAAACACCACACAGAAAGACCCCAGCCAGCATGTTCAAACTCACAATCTTCTGGTGCTGGTCACTGCACCATCTCAAATAACTTAGTTTCCAACAGAGAAGATGGCTATCTGTAAAAATACAGTATAGCGACAATATATTTTGATGGTCCAACATAAAGCAATAGAAAACAAAAGGTCCTCAAAAAATATTTATATGTTACACTATAACAGTTCCCATGTAAAAGTATAATCATAACTTACTGGTAGATAACCATGTAGGCTACCATGTGACTGGAGGTTTGTTGTACCATGCATCAAACTAAAAATGAGCAACAATGACACAATTAATTATGGGTATAACTGTTATTATTTTTCACTTATTACAATAAACAGTCTTCAATATCAAATTATGTTCATGGTCCCCAAATGCAAAGTGCTGATTCTTTGTGGGAACTGTTGGGATTCTCTCCATAATAAAGTGAGGTCACCATTTTATCCAGTAAAATGCCTAAACAGATCTTGTCTTTCTGTTTAGGCACTTTACAAACATACTACTTTATACAAATACAATTGAATTTTAAAGTTGAAATAATTATATTTTTAAAATACTTTGCATGTACAATAGAGGCCTGCTGACTGTTCAAGAATGCTGATTTCACTTATGGTCTCTCTCCACTCATGAGTGTCTGACCTGTCTCTGGCTTTAGCATTTTATGAGCCAACAGCCTCGAACCTGATCGGAGCCCTGGGGTCAAGAAAGACTGGGGGTCCTGTTTTTTTTTATTTTTAAAGGATAGCTCTTGGCCTTCCTGCTATGTCTGCTGCCTCTACCCTTGTTTTCACTTTCTGAAGTGACCTTGACAGAAAGGGGGTTTGTGGGTTTGTTTTATAATTATTATTTTTCTTTTCTAATCATATTTTTTGTTTTGTTTGGTGCATAAATATATAAACTCCAAAATACATATAATGCAGTCATGTCAAAATGATACGTTTCTGTGACAGTTATATAAAGATGCTGTAGTGCCTCTACAAATATCACTGTATGATGTACCTTTGCAGCTCTCCATCCACTGCTGTCCATCACACTCTGCTTTGTCACACAATGGGAGTGGATACAAAATGTACCTATTTTCTTTAATGTTAACAGTAAAAAGGAAATGCATTACTCATTAATTCACAGACCAGAGCTGCGAGACCTGTGCAAGTTAATGAAATGCAATGATTTTTAGCCAGGACCTTCAAAGAGTTTGTGCATATATCAAAGCCAGATCAAAAAGAATACATAATGCACATGATTTTGAAATTATGTATCAGCAAGCTGGTCTCATCTCAGCTCTGAGTTGTTTACTTCCTGGATTCATGTTTCAGCACTAGTAGTAGCAGTTGACCTAGATAGCACCACACCCCGGAGAGGAAAAGATAGAGAGCACTGATGACCAGTCTACTTTTGAAATCTCAGGGGAAGAGCAGAACTTCCCTTCCCTACCCGTAGGCTTCAGGTTAGACTGAAAGTGCAGAGAGAGTAAGTGCAAAAAGTCGGCACTTCACTCATTATGTCATTGATTGACCGACTGACTTATTCACGCATTCATTTAGTCTGTCTCTGTCCAAAAGGTCAGTCAAATGCTTAATGCCGTTTGCCCCCACTCTCCTTCATTCCCCCTCTCTTCATTCCTTCATTCATTGATCCCCTCCAAAGAGCCATTGATATTACATTATGTCTTTGTTCCTTCCAGTCAGACAGTGATTCATTTATCATGCTCCAAAACATTCCAATACAGTGAAGACTATTATAATGAAGTGAGTTGGGATTTGGCCTAATGTTTTTCACAGCCACATCACAGCTACAGGGAATCAGTGCAGCATGAGAACAGTCAAGTCCTCAACAAACCAGCATCGCCTACAGAGACTGGGGTTATAAGGTGGTGAAGGTTGGGTCAACGATTCAGAATCATCAGAGAGAAATGTGCTGGTATATATAAAACATTGAATCTTTATAGATGTTAATGGATGTTCACTTGTCATCCGTCAAGCTAGGGGGATAAACAGTCATTCATCATTAATTTTACAATCCATTATTCAGGCAACTGATGTGATGTGAGGATTCAAAACTCTTCAGTGGTGACCTTATTCCCACATCTGCTGCTGCGTGCTCTCTAGCACTAATGCCCCATGCAGTGCATAAAAAACAATTGAAAAACTTGTTTTTCAATTTCACTGGCATGGGGTAGCTCAGGTAGCTCAGGTACAAAGAGAAGATTGTTTCCAATATTGGGAACTTCAGTCTAAAAGCTAGAAAATCCTCCCTTAATGAACCACATTCATGAAGAAAGGGCGACTGACTTGACCGCTCACTTGTCACACACATAAATACAAAAGCCCTTAAAGGAGATGGGTGGGGGGTTACTTTGCTTACAGAAGACAACAGCTGAGATGCATCAGTCTATTTTGGTTCTCCCCTCATTTAAGTGCCTCTGAAGGAGGTGTGATTATGGGGTGGCCGAGAATCTCCGATCGCACGTAAGAGAGGACAGTCCCTTATTTAGTTGCCCTAACCCACATTTCTGAAGACCTGTCTGGAGCTGTAGGATACAGATGGACTGGTACACAAAGCCGGAGTCACGTATTATTCCAGTCTGTGCTTCTGCTCCCCTTTCACCTAAACTCAATTGGCAGGGGTCAAATGGTCACAGAGTGGAAATAGCTGTGGCTGTAAATGCCACAGTTTTGTACATCTACACCAGAACTTTTTCAGCTGTATTGACCAAAACCTTGTAAACAGTCACAGCAACAGTTGGCTCTATAGGAGACTCGGCCACATGGGGCCATAGTTACCAGACACACGCACTGCCTGTAATGGGGTTAAAGGCTAAAGCTGTTATCTCTCAGATTTAATATCTTCAATATATGGGCAAGAAACAAAGAATTAAATTAAAATTGACGTTAGATCTCTGTATGTGTTATATCCTGGCGGAGAGATTCGGGAAAATTCATGAACTCACTACTTGCAAAATGTTCCTGATAAAAGAGAAGCCCGTTTATTATGAGGTGAATATAGAAACTGAGGGGAGGAATTAGAACATTTACACGAAATGGTGTGAAACACGCCGCGGCTGATCGGGAAGATGGCTATCTCTGTCTCTGTGGCCTGCACGCAGTGGAGTGGAGCAGGCTGCAGCGCTCAGTCCTCTCCAACTCGATTCTTACTGAGTTTCCATAAAGCCCCTCCTAGGACAGACCCCTCTGCCTGAGCGTCACTGGAAGTTCACTTCAGTCCAGTCCCCCTTTCCTAAGCTCTAATACACACTCACACACAAACATCTACTGTTATCCTCACAAACGCGCACAGACACACAGACGCGCACTCACACAGCGCCAGACGCCTTTGCAAAAACTCCGCCTGCCGCTTCCCAGCGCTACTTTTCATTCCAGTAGCCGCACAAGAAGACCTGAGGACCTGTTGGATCTTACCAAGATATTCTTTTCGTTTTATATAATTTTTAAACCAAGTTACCAAAAGTGTTACCCAACTACTTTTCACGTTTTCTGTTGCTTTCCTCTGTGACATCTGAGGTGACAACTTTTTTTTAAGGGGAGAGGGGATCTTCGCAGTTGAGCAATCTACGATCTAATGAGTGAATAAAACGGTTAATTGCTTATCAAACCTGTTATCCGCACAGTTTGGATTAAAATCAACATTTGACGGGCTAAAATGAATAATTCCGTGAAATAACTCACTCCTCTGGACCAAAGGATTTCAAGGTATATATATATATATATATATTTATCAGCCATGACCGCATTACAGTAATCTAGTCATCTTTGAAGCTTCCTGCCTCTTAACAGTCATTTACTTTAATTTCTGTCGCAAGTTTAAAAGCCTCTTGCAGCTATAGCTCTACAATTGGTTTGGTGAATATGAATGGTCTAAGTGCATTTGTGCGTTTATCAGATAAAAGGGAAAAGGAGAGAGAGACAGAGAAGAGGAGTTTCTGTGAGGTCTGATTTTTCGTCTCTCCTTTTCCTCTTGCTTATCAGTAAATCCTTCCTGCACTCAAATGTTGATGAATATTGCAATGCATCTGTCATTGATTGATTGATTGATTGATTGATTGATTGATTGATTCATTCATTCATTCATTCATTCATTCATTCATTCATTCATTCATTCATTCATTCATTCAGTCAGTCAGTCAGTTAGTCTGTGTGGAAAACTCAAAGGTCTGTTCTGTTTGGGACAGGTGCAGTGTGTCAGTATGGCTTTAGTTTGGTTCTGTAGAGGGTGTCATGTACTGTATGTAGGCTGCAGTCTGTATATTCCCTTGAGTCAAATTTGTACTTTATGGTTGCATAAATAAAACTGACTTGACTTGTGTGTGTATGTACAGTATGTGTGTATATGAGAGAGAGAGATTCCCATCTGGATTTTGGGACTTAGTTCACCGTGGTGCACTTTGCTCTTCTCCATTTGTCATGACCTCCTTTTTCTCTCTTGGCAGTTATAATCGTAGCCTCTCAACTTGTGGAGTGAAGATGTATCGGAGTGTGTGTGTGCCTGCGGCTCTCCTGGTGATCGCACTTGTGGTGCCCGGTGGCCAGTCCTGTCCTAGGAGCTGTAACTGCTACCAGGCCAACGAAGTCCACTGCACCTTTCGCTCCCTGCTCACTATCCCTCCTGGCCTGCCTGCACACACACGACGCATTAACTTAGGGTAGGAAAGACATATACACATACTTTAAGTCATGAAAGAATAAGTACACACCTCTTAACACATGCACACACACAAGAGCTAATCCAAGCTTAAGGGATTCACCTTTCAAACACACCCACACATACTTTGAAATCAAATGTTAAACTACAGTTAAATAACAAGCCAACGATGGAATAATATTACAGTATATTTGTTTGCACATAAATGTATAAGGTCAGTGTTGCTGTGTCTCTGCTACTCTAGGTTCAATAGCATCAGCAGGATCCATGACAGTTCTCTGGCTGGGCTAAAGAAGGTGGAACTCCTCATGCTCCACAGCAATGACATTCATCATCTCCCAGATGCAGTATTCAAAGACATGAAGTCACTGCAGGTAAACAACATGAATTATAGCTCCTTTTCTTTATTTTGGAGTCACAGAATCTGAATGAAGATAATTTCAACTTGAACATTTTGTGGCAGTGGCAACAGGAAATAAGTCTTCAGAAATCTTCTCATTTTGCACTTCTTCCATATGGAAGCACTGTCGATCTGTCTCTTCATAGCAGGCAACATTGAAAGTATCCTTAACTGTCCTTTGCCAAACCGAATTAACAAAGCTGGGTCCTACAATATATAAATAAACCAGTGCCACATACAGTATAGCTTCAGATTCTCTGGAAAAAGGGTTTTTTGCAGAACACAGATGTGAAAATCAAACCTAGAGCAAATCTTCACAAAGTCTACTTTAATCTTTCTCCAGCCTCAGGCTGAGTGCACCACACAGGGGCCTTGTTCTACTTCAGATGTACTTTGCTGCAGAAAGCTCAGCTCTTAAACTCTCTGCATGGGTTGCACTTGTAGTTTCCAGTCTGCACAGCTCCCAAACAATGAGAGATGAATATATTAAAATTGTTTGACAGAACAGATTTCAGTTTTTAACATGAGGATTAATGTAGAGATTATCAAGATATAGCTTTTGTTAAAAGGGTTTGGTACAATTTTGAGAGGATGCCATATTGATGAATGAGCGCAGCCATGCCCTTAATAACAAATGGATTCATGGATGGATCAATTTTACATTTGATCTGTAAAACTAGTATGCAAATTGATTCAACAGTTTACGTGATTCCCTTCACATTTTCAGCACTTTCCCTAATTTCTGTACAACTAATGCATAATTTATGTGCCATCATTCTTTTCACTGCTCAGTGACAAGGAAACACTCTGGACACTTTTTACGGCAACCTAAGGGCAGAGTTAGCAGTCCGGTGGGAAGTGATATTACTCAACAAGCAATTGTTCCCTTCATCTCCCAGGCAGATGCTGATATATTTGCCATTGTGTGATAATAGGATCCATATTTCCATGTGCTGACACGGTCATGTGCTAGATCTGTCAGCAGCTGGAACTCTTCCAGCTAAGTAGCCTCCCTGGAGAGCAGATTTATCATAAGCCACCTCACAGCAACGCAATCCCACAACCTGGTTTTCATGGTGTGCCTCCTTAAATTTTTGGTGGGTTCTGTGCACATGAATAGAATAGTAATAGATCCCCTCAAGTCTTCCACTGAGGATACAGGGATAAAATTCATATTTGAAATGTTGAAAACCTAGTGCTAAAATATCCTGTTTAGTTTTCCTCGCTTTAATCTGGTGGAGTCACAGCAAGAATATATGTAGTTATGTGGTTATATGCCATGGGCTATTTTATCAATTTTAACATCTGAGTTGGTGAGCTGCAGGAAATATTTCCTTATACTTTTAAAGTTTACACAGGATGCATTCAGCCATTTTCGCTTACAAATAGTTTCTCACCCAGCTCATTCCAATTCTCCCCACATCATTTGTCATAAATTCAATTTACAAGCATGTGGTGTCCAGCGACAGACTTATGATTGTAGCATAGACTTGGTTTCTTCGTCATCCTTGACGTCTTCTATTTCATTTCTTCCACTCACTTCATTTCCTCCGCCCCCACAGATACTAAAGCTGAGCTATAACAAGCTGAGAGAGATCTCTTCATCTCTGACCTTCTCTGGCCTGACCTCACTGCTGCGACTGTACTTGGATCACAACCTCCTCCAACATATCCATCCACGAGCCTTTCTCCAGCTGCCTAGCCTCAGGCTGCTACGTCTGCAAGGGAACAGGCTACATCAGCTGCACCCTCACGCTCTGTGCACGCTGTCCCTCCTGAATACGTATTACTTCTCAACACTCAGGTGAGCTTTAACATTTCAAGCACATAATGTGACAATCATTGTTGGACTAGTCACTATATATTTCAGAATACAGCTTTAAAATCAACCTTATAAATCCACACTAGTGGCTCTGATGGTGAGGAAAGTGAGGAATGTTTTCAACATTTTCTACTCAAAATAAGGAGATCACATTACTTTATTTTACGTAAATGGATCTGAGCAAGTCTGGCGATGAAAAATAATAAAAAACACATTTAAAGTCAAATGGAAAAGAAGAAAAAGTCCCAGATCTGGTAATATCAGAGCCAGTCTACGATACAATATTCTCTGGTAATATGCAGTACTGGACTGACCCTTGTGAGAAACAGTGTAATGGAAAGGTGATATTTCCAGCACTGGTTATTGATATTTAAAGCTACACTAACTTAAATAGGAAAGATTACTTGCTAAACTATCCTACATTTTTACCTTAACTAAACTTTGGAGTAAAAAAAGGTAAAGGTACCTTATTGGTCACATATACAGCTAGTACAGTGAAATTCTTTCTCTGCATTTAACCCATCCCTGAGGAGCAGTGGGCAGCCACGGTGCGGCGCCCAGGGACCAACTCCAGATTATGAGCCAGTGCCTTTGGTCAGGGGCGCTGACTGGAGGATTGTGATGCACTGTGACACAAACGCGCCCTTTTACCTGTAATCTCTTGTTCATGACAGATAAGACTACACATAGTAACATAATAACAAAATAATATATAACATTAGAAAAAGAAGAACTTTTGTCCCCATAGAGAAATTGGTTTTCGGCATAACCGTGGACATTTCATAGACACCAAATTAAACTCAACATAGTGACACACAGCATAAACACACACAGACACAGCACCATAGAGCCTCCTCCTCACGCCTTGAGTTAGATGCAGAGTGGGGAGAGGGAGGACTGGAGCACTACTGCTGGAGTAGTACACAGCAACCCTCCTCTCGGCCAAATGCACATGGCCGAGAGGAGGGTTAGCAAAACAGCGGAAAAACAACCATGCATACATGCATAGTTCCCCTTTAAGTCACTCCCATGTCTTTGTTCCACTTCTACTACAACTGCTGAGTGTAAGGCCGAACATGAAGGTGGGGGTGATGATGAAAGTGATAAAAATGATGGATGATTTTCTTACCTCTAACCTGTCACCTTTCACTCCCACTCACACATCGTTCCCTCCATTCCTCAATGACATTGGTTCCACCTCTGTATTCTCCCTCCCCCTTTTTCATCTTAATCTTTTCTTTTTCTCTCACCCTCCCTCTTTCAGACACCTTGACCTGTCCAACAACAGCCTAACCACACTGCCCAAAGACATCTTAGCGACAGCACCTCTGCTCGAGACCCTCGTGCTGCAGGCTAATCCCTGGAGTTGCGATTGCAGGATGAGCTGGTTTCTTGCTTGGAGTTTGTCTCATCCAGGTGACTGACATGCCTGAAACACCATTTGTTTTCTCTTGTTTTCCCTCTCCTCACACATGCATTCATTTTACTTTTATGCCTTTGAGCCTGTTTAACACAATCAGAGATGCAAAAAAACAAAAGCTGTTAAAGCAACATGTAGGTCGAGCCAGTGAATGAGTCAGAGGAAAGAGATAAGCAAAGATGGAACGGTGGGAATGGATTTAGAAACAGAAGACTCCTGTTGATAACTCCACACTATAAACAGTCTACAGTAATAACTAAAATTTAAAATGTCACACCCAGCCAGATGACAGTGAAATTGGGTAACTTTACTTTCTGATAGATCTGGCTTTGTTCTCTTGATGCTTTTGACTTCTCTCCACCTGCTCTTCATCACACACTCTTTTATGTTTCATCTCATTTTCTGTATGTCTTGTGGCTGTTATTGAGATGTGAAAGAAGGCTGGACCGTGAAATGTTTCTCATTGATATGCCAGCCTTAACCTGCCATGACTAATCCATGATGACAGCATTGATGTGTGCAGGCAGCTGAAATATAGGCTAATGATTGCTGTGTTATAATGAAGTGACGCATATTTCTGATTCATGAGCAGATGAAGCAACCGTATGTAATTAATAAGCGATATAAAGGGTAATGAATGCTTTGAAAGAACCGCGTTGTCTAATGTATGACACCAATAATATCTACTGATTGCTTCAGTATGCACTAATGTTTGTATAGTTGCTATGATGTTATGTGCACTTGATATGCCAGTGATTTCAGATCTTTAATGACATCATTTTCTCTGTCTCCCTCCTTCAATTAGGTTTAATGAAATGTCCCGGTGGCCCTCAATGTCCGACCTGCGTGTCGCCCACTTCCCTTCAAGGGCAGGGCTTCTTTGATCAGACTGACCTATTGTGCGCCTCGCCGGTCATCCTTTCCAAAGGAAGAGATGCACGTTTGGAGACAGAACACAGTGAAATCCAATCAAGTGAAACCCTCAGAGAGCCTCTAGGTAGTGCCTCTGTGAGTCTATCAGACCAACAAGGGAACAGCGTTGATCTGAGCTGTAACGTCACTCACTCCTCTGACTCTCAGGATATTGCTCCTCCTCCAGATCTCTCCCTTTCTTCCTCCTCTCCCATTCCTCTGGCTCTGTCACTCTCGCTGGAGTGTCCCGTGGAGAGAGAGAGCTATGAACAACTTTGGAGGATCCTGGCTTATTACAGTGAGACTGCAGTTCGCCTGGAGAGGGAAATCATGCTGGGTAAAGCCCCGGCTCTGGCCTATCGTTACCGGCAGACAGCAGAGACGGAGGGATATTATCACACTGGAGTGAAAGCTTCTGTTAAAATCAGACCGCAGTGGTTACTACAGCCGGCTATCAGCATCCAGCTAAACAGAGCGCAATCTAATGGAAACAAAGTTCACCTTATATACTCAACAAGGGTTTCTGCTCACCCTGGCCCGACCTCAACGTCCTCCCCGGCCTCTAACCCATGGGTTCTGATTTCAACTAGTCAGTCCCCCACAGCAATGACGACTGTATCAGGCAGTAAGGTGGAACTTTCCTGCTCTCATCTAAGTTCTGGTAACGCCAAAGTACAATGGATTCTCCCGGATGGATCCAAGCTCAACTCCCCCTCCAACAGCCTAGATGAAAGGATCAGGGCCACAGACTCTGGTTTGCTTTTACAAAAAGTACAGCTTTCAAATGCTGGGCTTTACTACTGTGTAGTCCAGGCTGGCAGGGATTTCGATGTTCTCCCTGTGCGCCTGACAGTGGAGGAGTCCTCTGTCCCTCCTTCAGGAGAGGAAATGGGACCCCCCATTACTGCAGCTGTCAGAGAGCCCGTCAGTCTGTCCTGCAAAGCATCTGGTTCACCAGCACCGCAAATGAGCTGGGTGTTGCCAGATGGAAATATCATACGGCCGGGATTATCTGTATCAGGTGGACTCACTCTCCAGCCTAATGGGAGCCTGTCTCTGTCTAACCCTTCTCTGAGGGATGCTGGTTATTACCGTTGCATTGCAGTCAACCATTATGGTAGTGACTCCATGTCTATGCAGTTGGAATTAAAACCAAAACATCCCCCTCCACTTAGGACTTCATTTCCCAGAGGGCCGCAGTCAGCGGCTGGCCGGTCAACTAAGATTCGAGCCCCTTTACTGCGTCAGATGGAGGAAGGATCAGGCGATGAAGAGGAAGAAGAGGAGACAACTCTTGTTGGCAATAGGAGACGTCCAGGACTTCGCCAACCTCCTCCTAACAGACGTTATCCATTTGGAAAACCCCGAAGACGTGGGCCTATCAGAGAGGGCCCCCTGAGAAGAGGAGGAGGGCCTTCGTCCTCCACTGACCAGAGCAGAAACCGCTTTGAAAACAGACACAGAGTGACCACAAACAAACAAAGACTAGACCCAGAGAAATGGGCTGACCTACTTGCTAAGATTCGTCAAAAGACCGCTCACACTAATAACAGCCAGCCCATCACAGCAGGATCGCCCACAGCCGAACCAGTGGGGAGAGACACAGACAGTGACACAGCAAGAGACGAGAGACTTGGTGATAGAGAGAGAGGTAGAGCTCAGGGAGCAGGAGTGGAAGCAGAAACTGAAGGGTCATCTGTTGATGACACTGTTTTACAAGAGGAAGGCCTGCAGCCCATCCATCCTGTTCTCACAGAAACACAGACACACGGAGGGACAAAAACAGACACAGAGATAGAGAGAGGGACAGGGAGGTCAACGGAAACACAGACAGGCACGGAAAGTGTGAACCCAGGTGTGCCGACAGAGACAGTGACAAATCCCGAGGCACAGGAAGAACCAACTGCATCTAGGCCGATTCCTGGAGCTAATGAAATTGTCCCAGAACCAGCTGAGGGAGACGGCAAAGGACTAAACCGAAACCTATCTAGAACTAGGCCTCAGAACCCGCGGCAAGGACTCTCGCCTAATTTGGTTCCCAACTCTCGACCTCAAAGCCCTTGGAACGCACGCAGGAGGATCGGACAGCAAAGACGAATCATCAACAGACCCAGGGTGAGACCTTTGACCCCGCCCCGACCTCTACCTGACCCTACAAAGCAGAGGTCGCAAACCATAACACCTGACACTTCAACAGATAAAAGTAATATTCTGCTTCTGGTGTCAACAACCACATCTCCAGCTATTTTGTGGACCAGAAATGACAATTTTAAGCGTGCTCCAAACGGTGTGGCACTGAATCCTTTGTCTCTTGATGACTCCACCTCAGAATCTGCCTCCCCCTCTGCCACCTCCTTCACCTCATTATCTCCCTCTCACACAAAGACACATATAGACACGATGACTCACTCAGCTGCCATCCCAGACGCTGCAGAGCCGGGTGACTCCAACACAGCGACACCAGCATCCACTCCCTCCCATGTTGTGACTTCACTGGCACGTATGACAGATACACACACCGAGACCCACACGCATGGCATACACACACAGACAAAAACACACATGGCCACCAACAAACATGACGACAGACCTCCAAACAAACACAGTGAGGAGCAGGAGCAGGAGGAGGAGGAGGAGGAGGAGGAGGAGGAGAGGAATTTTTTGGGAGTGCAATACGAACCCCAATTCACCACTCCCGCTCCCACTCAAACCCCTGTTGTTTCCTCCACAGTCTCCACGGCAGCTATAGCTACTATTGCAAAAACAACAACAACTCCCACAACCACTGCTCCTTTAACTAGTTCAGCTGGGAACACTGTTACCAGTGCATCAACGACTACAACTAGTGAGGACACACTCCCCACAACAACTACTCCTATGACAACAAATCCCATCACTACTCCTCCAACTACCTCTGCTGCTACCAGCACAAGTCCCATTCTTACGTCTACTACCCCCACTACCACCTCTACCACCACTTCTACTACTACTACTACTACTATTTCTACTACTACCACTGCTGCTACAAGTACAGAAAACACATTCAAAGCTATTTCTACAACTCCTAGCCCCACTACTACAACTACTACTTCTACTACAAACTTTAGAATGAACACTTCACCCGAAACTTCAACCACCACAAGGGCATCTACATCTATTACACCCACTACTACTACTACCACTGCTACTACTATCACGATGGTGAAATCAACAACAACAACCAGAGAGAGGCCAAGTACTGGCCAAGTGAACCCCCGGGGGAGACCTGTTTCTGGGGCTCCAAATCAGAGTCGGCCACCTCCTGACTGGAGGAACCCTGGAGCTAATGCTATTCCTGATTCACACGGCAGTCGGCCACGATGGTCTCCCTCCCCTTCGCTCCCAGCTGTCCCTGGGGTGAGTTCAGATCTATTCAAGTCATTTGATATTGATATTTTGTGGTTACTTTTAACCAAAATGGGCCTTAAAACAAGCAAATACATTGCAACAAGACTAAGAGTCAAGCTACTGTAGAACCAAAATTTGTTCTTTATTTGTTAATCTAATGGCGAGACCAGCTAATGTTTCCCCATTTATCCCAGTTTTCAGTCATTCATCCGATTACTCATTTCCTAAAGTGCACTTTTAAATGTAGTTTGCAGCTCATGTATATATAGCTATTCTTCTTTGTTGTCAGCTAACTGGAATTCCAATGAACATTTCTTTTCTAACAGAGTGCTGGCTCAGAAAATTACAAAACACACACACACACACACACACACACACACACACACACACACACACACACACACACACACACACACACACACACACACACACACACACACACACACACACACCATACTTGACTGTGAAAGCCCTCGGGCAAAAGCTGAGCAGAAAACGCAATATAATTCTGAAAATAGTCTAATCTGTATCCACATGACCTGCTATTAAACCTGAGGGATGTTTATGACAATTCTTCAATTTCATGGATTTTTCAAAGCTCTGCCAGTGTCCTTGTCAGATCTAAAGAAGAGATGAAAAACACATGTTCCACAATCAACAACAATTTGTGTTTTTAGAACCTAATCCTAAGGGATATAAAATAATCAATTGTTAATTAATTTCCAGAGCTGTGTTGGCAAGTCTCTGCAGACCAAACCACTAAGGTTCACCACCACTCAGTCTTTCTAAATCTGGCATCACTGTCATGCTGTGTTGCATTTGTATCCTCATTCCACAACCACACTTTAAGTATTCACAAAGTAATTACAAACTTTTTACAAAACCCTTTACTTTATGAATGTACACATCTGTGTCAGTATCGGCCACAGTTTTTTATTCTGATGTATAATCATCTGTGGCTGTAACTCCAAAACTGTGTTTTGAGTCATATACATATTTGCTGCTTTTGTTTTGGCCGGGAAAATTTGTCATATACAGAACACTTGCTTTATTACATTATGAGAATAATGTAGATTTTGCATTTTTGTGATTAGACGTTTCTTGTGTTTTATTTATTGATTTTTCCTGCAATCTCATGCTGTGTAGTAGAACTTTCATCTTACCACTTTCTTATGTCACATTAATTATATTCATTTAATTGTTAAAATATTTGAATAATTTATTGAAAGGAGTTCTCATCTATATCATTTATCACTTTATTTATTAACTGTTTTGTGAATCTTTTTTCACAGGCCAAAGTTTTGAGATCCAGACCAAGAATTGCAGACCCACATTTCAGGACAGTGTCATTCCCTGCAGAGAGCACTGCCAGGCTGGACTGTGAAGCTCAAGGAGAGCCCAAACCCTCCATCACATGGACCAAGGTTGCCACAGGTACATGCAGGCAGTGTAGACACATATTTTCAAAAGACACCTCTAAAAACATGAATGTTAGGATTCACTTTTATGTCCAGTTTATATTTGTGCAAAATATCCACCAGGTGGTCTTTCTAATTTGTTTCAGGGACTCGTGTACAAACAGATGTAAACCTGCTCTCTGGTGCAGACTGCAGATATATAGTTTTAATTATGCAGGGAAACACAGAAATGCCTATATATATATATATATATATATATAAACCCAATATCATTCATACAGTATGTATATGGTTAAAACTTCAGGTTTGTATTTGTACATTTTGTTTGTGTTTATATTCTGAAATCACAGATTAGCAAGGTAAAATCAGCCTAAGCTTTTAAACAGTCATGTACTATAATGGAATGAATATGAAAACATTTTACACTCAAATAACCTATTAACACCCATCATTACGCTGGCATGCATACAATGGGCTTTTCAGTAGCTTTCCATGTGGGAAAGACATATTGCAGAAAAGTAATGGAACATTTTGTGCACTGCATCACTGGCTTTTCTTCACGCTGTGCCACTCAACTTGTCCCCGTTCCTCCTTTCCTCTCTTGTTTCTTACTCACTCTCTAACTTTCTTTCCTAATTTGTCTCTGTTTTCCGCACTCTGGCTGCTTGCTGCTGCTCTCTCTTGCTGTCTGTTTTGTCTGTCTGACTGTCATGCTCTCTCTCTCTCTCTCTCTCTCTCTCTCTCTCTCTCTCTCTCTCTCTCTCTCTCTCTCTCTCTCTCTCTCTCTCTCTCTCTCTCTCAGGAGCAGTAATGTCAATCCACTCCAAGGCTCAGCGTTTTGAGGTTTTGCCAAATGGCACCCTTGTTATCCAGAATGTTCAGCTGCAGGACAGGGGCACATACATCTGCAGTGCCCACAGCTTCCTGGGTCGTGACAGGTGAAATTATCGATTCCAGTTATGAATCTTAATACTATATCATGTGGTTATAACAAGCACAGGGTATAGCATTTTCAGTGTTAATTAGGAAAGCCTAAGGCAATATGCAGTTTAATTATTGAGTATGATGTAGGTTGTGTTAGTGTTGACTTTCCCCACTGAGTTTTCAAAACAAATGAAACTTATCTGATGCAAACACAGTTACAAACCTTGATGTACTGTTTTTAATCAGCATCACGACTTATGCAAATATCTCTGTTTGGCATCAGTCAGTAGGATTAGAATTGTGGAAGAAAGTTAAGTGAGCATAAATTAATTGTGTGTAAATGAATTATGTTCCATGTGCACATGTCTCTATCAGGATTTCAGTGTGAATTATCGATGTATGCCTATCGTTGTTTTCTTAATGACATGTCTGATTTGTTTTCACTTATATTCTACATACGATATATAGGATACTTTGCATTGGTTGATGTGTTGCTGTATTGAGCATGTGTGTGCTGTTGCTCTTCCATGACAGGTTGCTAACTACCCTGGAAGTGTGGACCCGCCCACCTCGGATGCAGCTGCCGACTTACAGAGAAACCACCATTCATCAGGGAGGGGAGCTGCTCTTGCAGTGCCAGGCGGAGGGTGTTCCTGCCCCTCTGCTGTCTTGGGTCCTGCCTGATCGTTCCACCCTGACGTTCGCCGCCCCGTCTGCCAGCCGCATCATCATGGACACAAATGGAACCCTCCACATCACAGCGACTTTAACGAGTGACCGGGGAATGTATCGCTGCGTGGCCTCCAACTTGGCAGGTGCTGCCAGTGCCTCTGTGCGTGTACACGTGTCCTCGTTGCCCCCGGTGATACACCAACCCAGAGAGGAACACCTGCTCTTGTCTCCAGGGAGGCCTGTGTATGCTCACTGCTCTGCCCGAGGTGCTCCGGCACCAACTCTGCGTTGGCGAATCCCAGATGGGACTCTGGTTCGCCCATCCCAGTTTCTCCATGGCAACCTCTTTGTCTTGCCCAATGGGACGCTGCACATTCGAAAAGTTGGGCCAAAGGACGCAGGGAGTTATGAGTGCACGGCAAGTAATGCTGTTGGAGCCGATAAGAGAACAGTCAGGGTAGAAATTGAAGGGGGAGCAGAGGGGGGCAGAAGAGAAGGAGGAGCAGGAAAAGACCAGGGAAACACTGTTGCTACTGAGAAATCAATCCCTTCATATTCACTTAATAAAGACAGAACTTTGTCTGTCCCTAACCGCGCCACAAATCCATTCAACTCCCCCAAACTTTCCCCTCCACTGCTCTCTGATAGATCAAGGACCATGCCACTCATCCCGAGCTCCCCTCTGCCCCCGTCCTCCCCTCACCGACCCACTGACACTAACTCACCGCCTAAAATCAATGAAAAAGTCACTGCCTCCTCAACACACTTGACCAACACCAACAAAACAAAACTTTCCACTTCCTCCCTGCCCTCCACGGTGCCCACAAATAACACCAATGTCTTACCCACTGTTGTAAACAACACAAGATTTACTTCTTCTTCTCCCTCTGACAAAAACAAAGTTTCTGCTGTGCAGCCGTTGCCCATCTCCCCCTTCAGTATAGCCCGGATTGTCTCTACATCCCCCTCCATCACTACTGTCCACTACGGGGGGATTTTGCAGCTCCACTGCTCTGTAACTGGCAACCCAACCCCTATCATCATTTGGAGGACTCCCACAAGGAAACTGGTGGATATGCACTTCAGGTACAGAGGATGTGGGTTTGTGGGAGAAAAAGAGATAACTTACATTTTCTTAATGGAATAATGACATCATATTTTTGTGTTTCTCCTGTTTGTGTGTCTTTTTTGTTGTTGTTTTGTGTCTGTATTTGAACTTAAGTTTTGACCGTCGCCTCAAGGTGCATCCTAATGGCACCCTGTCAGCCCAGGCAGTGACAGAGAAAGATGCTGGAGACTATCTCTGTATAGCACGCAACAAGGTCGCAGATGATTATCGCCTGCTGCGTGTCTCTGTGGCTACTAAGCCTGCCAAGATCGAGCCAAAACAACCACTCAATCAGATGGTTTCATTCGGCAAGCCGCTGAAGGTGAGCTAACTAATAGTTCTTGCATCTCTGCCTTTCTCCTAAAAATGATATATACACACACAACAGGAATTATTAGGTACATTTAATATGATCATTTTTTACATACTCCTACTCATTTTGACAACCAAACTCACATTGCAGTTTGGTGGTTTATGACATCATTTGCATCAAATAATTTCAATTTAAACATCCGATGTGACTTAGATTTGTGCTGTGAATCATCGCACATCACACACATATTTCATGATAGGATGGAAAATTGCACCAAACCTAGCAGAGGGAGGCTGAGAGAGATTTTCCCCACAACTAGTCTGCTTTCCACACCTCCTCTGTTTATGCTTTATTTTTTCAAGCAGTGTTATGTGTTGGGTGCATTCTATCACCGGGTGGGGTGACAAAAACCTCCACAGCTCCAGGCTGCGTCTTTGGTTGCTTTTGATCATGAAGTGCTTCATATTTTTTGACTCAAAAAGAAAAAGGAAGACCTGCCAGGTCATAGGATGTTATGAATTATGAACAACGGCCTTCAGGGGATAGTGTTTCACACATGAATATGTAACAGCTCGATGAGAAATAATGCAAGACGACAGGACACTGCATTATTTTGGGGATGTGTTTCCCTTCATTTCTTAAAATTGAAACATTTTTGAGCTTTTAAATTGCTTTTTTTTAAGGTTTCTTAACTTCTGGTTGTTTACAACTGATTGAACAGGAAATACCTAAATATACAGGACCCAGATATAATAGTCTAAATACACAAGAGTGTGTTACTCATTACAAACATAAGAATTTGTTTTATGAGAAGTTTTCATCACAATAAAAGGTGCACAGTATTATAAAGATAGCATGATTGGAACATTGATCCTTGTCCCTGCAGGTGGACTGTCAGGCATCAGGCCTGCCTGACCCAGCTGTGCGTTGGAGTCTACCAGATGGAACCATGGTGAACAGTGTGTTGCAGGGGGAGGACAGGGGCGGGCGAGCACGGAGGCTAACTGTGTTTGACAACGGGACATTACTGGTTCCAGCAGCCGGTATGGGGGAGGAAGGGGAGTACACATGTTATGCGGAAAACCAAGGAGGTCAAGATACCATGAAGGTAATAAAAACATTTCTATATGAAGATAACTTGCAAGTTTGGCCTCAGTAGAAAATGTTATATATGTTCTATAATTATTATTCTGCTTTAATTTACTTGGCATATTTAGTAATATTTTAGTCCATAGGCGTTGTGTTACGGTACATCAAAATAAAACTGCTGATTGTTTATGTTACTTATTCATTCCACAAGGTCAAAGTAAAGGTCATGAAGACATCTCCACCAACCATCACGGATGACAGAGGCTACCATGTCATCAAAGTACGTCTGGGGGCAACCGCCAGAATTTACTGCCGGGCTACAGGAGATCCTGCCCCAATAGTGACGTGGTTCTCCCCGGCCCACCGTATCATCCCACAAAGTCGGGGCTCTGGTTATTATTCAGAGAGGGTTGTGGTGGTTTCGGGTGGAACTCTGGAGGTGCGTCTCGCCCAAAATATTGACACGGGAAACTACACGTGCCGAGCCAGCAACTCAGCTGGGGGTAGGAGCATGGTGGTGGGCCTGGAGGTGGAAGCTCTAAACTATGGAGTGAGTGGCCAGGTGGGAGGAAGAAGTACTAGCAATGGGCCTGGTAGTAGCAGATTAGGGGGCAGCATTAATAATGCAGGAATACGCCAGTATGGATTTATCAATGGAGCCTCAAGCAAGCTAGGTAGCAATAACAGCAGCAGTAATGGCTATAGTGATAATAATGACAGGATAAGGAACATTGAACCGAACACAGGCATTCACACAGCAGCCAGTGGCTCTAATCCTGCCTTGAGGAGTGCAAGTCAAAATGGATTCACCGGACCTGTCAGTGGGATTACAACACAACTTGGCAGGAGTGTAATCAGTGCTGGGGTGAGCAATACAGGCATTAAAGCAGATAACACTGGGATAAGTAGAAATGGAGACGGCATTGTGAGCAGTAGTAGTAGTAGTAACAGCGTGGGTAACAGTCACATCACAGTTAGAGGAGCAAGTGTAGAAAAGATTTCTGCGACTAAT
The DNA here is from genome assembly GCF_905171665.1 of Trachurus trachurus. Classification (NCBI taxonomy): domain Eukaryota; kingdom Metazoa; phylum Chordata; class Actinopteri; order Carangiformes; family Carangidae; genus Trachurus; species Trachurus trachurus. The sequence goes on along the minus strand of NC_139899.1, from coordinate 13,962,332 downwards.
AACAATGAAGTTATAGCAGGAAGGGCTAGTAATCCTGCTAGCAGCGGTGGCACTAATGGCAGGGTAAGTGGTATTTCTAGAAATGTTGCCATTAGCAGCAGTGGGTCTAACAGTGGAGCTGGCACAGGAAATTGGTTCCCTCAGAGTGGCAGTGTAGCTGTGACCAGTACTGACAGAAGGAATAGTGCTGTTGTAGCTGCTAGTAATACAGGAAATAAAAACTCTACAAACGCAGTTGTGGGTGTGGTGACGACAGTGAAGCAGCGAGTGGCGAAAGGCCAAACTGTTCTTTTGCCGTGCCCCTCCCAAGGCTCCCCTCCCCCCCGTCTGGCCTGGCTCCTGCCTGGCAACGGTGTGCTGCCAGCTCCTTACTATGGCAGTCGACTCACTGTGCACCGAAACGGCTCCTTGGAGCTGCGTGGTGTGCGGGCGAGTGACGCCGGGACCTTGGTTTGTGTAGTTAGAGGTGAGAGAGGAGAGACGAGGATACAGGTGGAGCTGGAGGTCTCTGAGGCCCAGGAGGAGGCCAGATCTCCACACAGGGGAGAAGCTGTGGAGAGACCTGTGCAGAAAAGTGCCGGTTTAAATGAAGCACCACAATCAGGAGCCTCATCTGATTCAGCTCAGACGGTCAGCTCAAGGATACCTGAGAAGATTCAACCGAGAATCCCAGTGACTCAGAAGCCTCTGGAGAGGGGTTTACCGGCTCCACCCCACTCAGCTGGCCCTGTGTCACAGCCGACAGTGAGCACCAGAACAGCCTCTTTGGTGAGCATCATTAATGGAGAGACCCTTCGCCTCTCTTGCCCTGCTCCTCAAACCCCAGGATACACCCAGGGCTCTCTCTCATGGACCATGCCCAACGGCAAGGTGCTGTCTAGGGGTGAGAGTGAGGACTCGGGCCGCTACGTAGTCCAAGAGGATGGAACATTAAAAGTACAACAGGCCTCTGTTTTCGACCGAGGCACCTACGCCTGCAGATCCACCAGCTCCGACTCTTCCTCTGTTTCCGTCATCACGGTTCCCGTCATCATTATCGCCTACCCCCCACGGATCACAACAGGTCCCTCCCCGGTGACCTATACGCGGCCGGGGGTTGCTGTGGAGCTGCCCTGCCTGACCACAGCAATCCCCCGGGCGACAGTGACTTGGGAAACACCAGACCTGACACAGCTGAGGATGATGGGTCAGGCGCGTATCTATGGCAACCTCTACCTTAGTCCTCAGGGCTCCTTGGTGATACAGAACCCGACAAGTAGGGACACTGGGTTTTACAGATGCACCGCCAAAAATGTAATAGGAGTGGACACCAAGGCGACCTATCTGCATGTTATATAATGAGGTGCAGCACACACACACAGACACACACACATGTAGAAAGACAGAGACACCACCGGTCTTCTGTGCTGGTGAATGAACTGCTCTGCTGTCCCTCATGCCCAAAGCAACTGCAAAGCTCCGTGCAGGAGATACTGTTGAATCTCAGAAAAGACACTACTAATTTTCAGTTTATGTTTTTATAATGTGTGACTTTCCCCACACTGTATAGTTTTCATATCAGCTTTGGAGTCATCATGGCTTTGTCTCTGCATGAACAACATGTGTTTAAGGGGGGTTGTTTTATGTAGCTGGTGGGACACACATAAGCTGTTGTGTGCTTCTTGTCTGCCTGCCAACATAAAATATTATAAGAAGTTCCAGAAAAATATACAACAGATGTAAGATTGACACAAACATGTAAATACCCACTAACATCAGCTAACTTTTCTTTCAATACTGGTTTTGAAATCCTGCCTTGTTCAGGACCAGGCAGTATGGACAAAACTGCTGTATCAATCAATAACAATCCAAAAACAGAACTTTGATGTCTGTGTTTAAAATACATTTTCAGCAGTTCAAAAATCCTATGCCTTGTATATCATTTTGCACAATTTTGTATTGTGCTCTATACTTAATAATACAAGACCGTAAAAACAAAGGTGCTAAACTCAGTTGTATTACTTTACTTTGCATCTGTACATTTCCATAGAACTGCAATGTAGTATACTACAGTATACAGTATGTCGATGAGTCATTGAATATCAACGTATCAAGATAATATCACATGACATGAACCTCTTTAATCTTGTCATTATTTCTCAAATGCTGCAACATTGAATTTCATTCACAAAAATACACTTTGATTAACACATCGGCTTGATATTTACCTTATTAACTATTTAAGTACTTTTTGCATTTTTTTTATTTATAAACTACAAATTTGAAAGAGGTTGGATATTATATTTTGGTTGGATATGTTGTTGTGGTGCACATGTAGCAAACATGAATTTAAATTGACTGCCTTATTGTCATTGTATATTGCATTAAATCTGAAACACATTGTGATAACAAAGGACTTCAGCATAATGATTCACCAAACGCAGCTTCTTTTAATACCTGACACTGTTCTACCACCATCGTCGGCGTCTCACATTCTTGATTGTATTCCTTTGGCATTACGGGATTTGGTACAAAGCATTCATGTTAACACAATAGCCAATTATTCTTTGAATGGTCTTTGTGATTGTTTTGATATACAGATTGTATAAATGTGTGTCATTTAAGAGTCTCCCCAAGTAGCTCGTAGTCATCATGTCTCCACCATTTTTTTTTTGTTGTTATCATTTTGTCCTTAAATTATTTGTCTTGTAAAGACTCTGTTGTAAGACACCAGTGTTTTGTCATAAAAGGAGAAATTATTAACTGTCATTATGTATGTTTGATGTCTTAGTAGCCTTGATGATTGTCTTCTATATTTTTAACTGCTTCATTTTATAAATAAAAATGGAAAAGAACTGAGGTGTTTACTTCATAAAATGTTGATGTTATGAGTGTGTGTGTTTGGGTGTGAATTAAGTCAGTGTGAGAAAAGAAAACACCAAGTGGGAGTGAAAGAGTGAGGGAGGAAACTTTTCCTTGAGTATATTATGAGAACAGAAACTCTTTATCCCCAGCTCAGCTGTCAAACCAGGAAACGGGGTCTTAACTGTAGATGAGACACATGTTGATGACATCATATTTCTTCCCATGGAAATTAAATGAAACTCACGGCAGCCTGCAGAGCACCACTATGCACCACCCTGTGCTCACACCTGCCAGGGGCTGTTTACTCTGTGTAATCCACTAAATAGCCTAACAACACTTTAATTTATACACTTTATATGAGGGGAGTGCAACCCAATGTTTAACTTATTAGTATGAAAGTGTAAAACTAATATCAGCTACGGCAAACGATACAAGGTGTGGACAGATGAATGACAGGCAAAACATTGCTAGTTGCTGCTAGAGCATGGTCTCTGCTGGTAAATACCCTACACGGAGGATTTATTACAGAATGTTTTTGTTTTCTGAGCTGTCAGCAGAGCCCTGTGCATACTGTAAACCACCACTTTTAGACCATTTTTATTTTCCCTGCTGTGAACCTCTCCTGCATCTCTATTTTTACATTGTACTGTGGAACAATGGTGTCAATCAACACTGTGCTCAAAACTGATGACATTTTGTGTCCAGATGTTGGCATTTTTATTTACTTTATTAAGACATGTTGTGGTGTGAACATACTGTGCTGCACACCCAGAACGCTGGTAGAATACAGAGTGCAGTGCACAATACAACTAGGACACAGCCCAGGACTACGTCCACAGGCCTTGAGGCAAACACCAGTCACTTGGCTAATTTAGCACTCCTCCACGGTCCACCAGTTGGCCTGTGGCTAATTTACATTATCTTATTGTTCATGACACAAAGTTGTTAAGTTCTGTTTGCCCTGACCTAAAATGAGCTCTGGTGATATTTGGAAGCAGTCGGTGTGCATTCTTTAAAACGCTCCAAATGTTTTAGTACCAGACCAAATGCTCCATAATGAGATTATTTAGTCCAAATGAACATAGTTAGTCTAAACTTGTTAATGTCACTTGTCAAACACTGTGGAAAAATGAGAGTTGTTGCACTACTGAAATGTTTCAAAAAACAACAACAAACAAGCAAAAGTTTGAATCTTTGCAGAGCTGAACTCTATTGATGTAAGGTTGTTCACAGATCAAAAACAATGCATATTAAAATCATTGCAGTGCACCACCCACTAATTTAGGCAGTTTGGGCTGAGTATCCAGAGGGAAATATAGTGCAGAGGAGCAACATCAGAGTTCTGCTTTGTGCTCCACTTTTGAAGAGGCCAGTTTTCTGTGGAGGATTCTCATGTTTTGAATTACCTCCTTTATAGTGTTGGAGCATTTCCCTCCATTGTGCCACATTGATTTTATGGATCCATGTTTGTGAGCCACTCTACCAAATGCATTATTGTTAATCATTCTTTCTTTCTTTTTTTTGTGCTGTTGCAGACTTCTAAGCTTATAACAAACCAGCAAATAACACCACATGGGTATTTTATTTTGCCCATATTTTACCCATATTTCTCCTCAACTTTTGACACAAGGAGTTTGCAAAATGGGTAAAATGCTGTAGTCAGAATTGGACCGGCTGCAAATGAATAGCAATAGACCAGACTTGTTTTGACTGTCTGTCAAATCCTACAGTAGCGACTGTAAGTATTACCAAAACTGTCTATACAAATTTGATGACCACAAGTTATCAAAGCTTTTCATTTGCACTAATGATCCACAACCCAGAAAAAGTGCATCAGCCTCATTGCTGTCATTATTAACTGGGATCATTTATGTAATAATAGTGTACTGTACGTTGGAACTCCACAAAAGCAAATGTGTGTATGAAAAGAACCACAGACCACTACACCACACATAAACCACTCTCCCTCTACCTGGGAACTCAAAAAGCACACAGAACGCTTTGTAATACAAAACACACATTGCAGCTACATCTGCTCATATTTTGCATATTCACATCAATGGTGTCATCACAGATTAGTCATGCAAACTAAATCTGGCATATCAACAAGACGTATGTCACAGTTCACCCAGCTTTCATGTTTGTATCACTGTGGAAAGACAGACACCAGCTAGTCATCTGTTTCTGTGCGCGCTGATTTTTCTGTGTGTGTTTAAATAGAAAACAGGCAGTGCAACTTCTTTTAAAGGCCTTTTTTTCTGCCCTGTAAAGAAACTTAATTATACTTTGCACCGAAAACCACATGCACTCAGGTGGGATATGTATTTCAAAATGTACTCTGCTACTGATTATCTGCAAAAATTGTAATCAGTAACGTAATGGTTGTATTACTCAAGTTCAGGGACACAATTTAGACCATGGAAGTCTTCCGCCGCCCACAGAGAGGCCTCAGACGGCTTCATTACTTTAATGTTGCTTTACCACAACAACACATTTTGGAGTGAAAAAAGACATTTTGATGCCTCATTAGGTTTGCCCATCATGAATGTGTTTTTCCAATGTAATTTTGCTACTCCAAAAGAAAATATTAATGATATGAAAATATGAAAAGGGTCTGAAGCCTTTCATTTCACAGTAATAATGATTATGTAACTGGAAATAATTTGAAAATTATTCCTGCATGGAAGAGCGCCTGGGAAAAGCAATGCTTAGTACTGTATATGACATCTCTGCCCTATGGTTTCAGATGCATGAATGTTTTTTTTATATATTACATCAACCTCATTATCTCTTAGTAATGCATCATTTTAAAAGCAGATTTAACTCTAGCTATACCTGTTATCTGTTATTTCTCTTGTGGAAATTAGTATGTCATTCTCTAGTTTCACTGGCCAATATAGTCATGAACCTTTCCTCCCTATTAATTATCATTTTCCTTAGATGCATAATACCACAGAGTTACCATGCAATAAGCAGGTAATGGAAAAAGAGAAGAGGGGAGGAGGCATACTGTTGCAATTATATGGATCTCAGATCCTATTTCGTAAAAGGAGATGTCAGTCAGCTGTTGTCATATAGATTTCATAGGTATGACTCAATGGGAACAGATGGTGACTTAAAATATGAGATTTAAGGCAAGATTAAATCTGCAACATGAACCAGATGTGCATACACACATGTACACAAACTAATAAACATGTGCACCTGCTTGAGCCAAGTGATATACAAAGAATCACACACACGCCATCATTTATAGAGCTGTATAGACATTACAGATATACCATTTCACCAGCAGTTGTTTTTAGAGGAGGAAAAACCCAACACAAAGCATCTCTGTCAGCAGCACACACTCAGATCATGTCACATCGCACATACTTCACGCGATGATATCACCTCTCACAACAGGCTGTGTTTACATTAGCACTTAAACCCATTAGCAGCTCATGTTAGCATTGAAAAATACATCATTCAAGGCCATAGTTTTAGTAGGGAAGTGGCTTCTTGGTCAGTGAAAACAAAATCGTGAGAAAGACCAGCCCGAAAGCTGAGAAAGATTATGGGCTGTGTCTTCATTACATATTTGACCTATTTTAACTGTTTTTGCAATGATGTCTGCTTTGGGATGAAGAACTGCTTCATAGAGCAGGAAAAATATGAATAGGGATGTGCTGATAGTGACTTGTTGAATGTTTTGAGCGACTGACATTATTTACATCACACAAATCTACAGTTTCTTAATAGCACTGGCTTGTGCTATTAATAAAAAGTGGAAATTGTGGCGCACTGACATGTCGGGGATTTATCTGGATTCAGCTGAGGAATAATTCATCCTTCTCAGCCCATAAACGGTCTATAACAACAGCTTAGCAAGAACCCAGGCCACTTATTCTCCATGTTTGTCAGCTCAATCCTATTTCACCCACACAAAGGCAAATAGCGTTTGAACACATTTTAAACACACACTGAAGCACGTTAAATATTTGATGATCTTGCCTCTGCTTCTTATGTGTGCTATCTTGACTCTGGTGTTATGAAACTGGGCCGTCGCATCTGTATTGATTTAATGTCCCAATTTCTTCACTGGTAATGCTTAAATTTCACCTCATCTTTCAGAGTAATGTGTCGATAGTTCTGTTAAATCAGGTCTCGCAGATGTTGCTTTTTGAGATCAAACATGGAGAGAGATAACTCAGTCTCACTTGAAATCAGCTCAGCATCACCGAGTTCAACGCGGTTCATGTCAGAATTAATTTGAATTCAGCAGAGAGAGAGTGACCTCAGCATCAAATTTTTACACCAGGGGAGACAAACGGTTACAGTATCCATCACAAGATACTGCTGAGGCCGGACTTTTGGGTGTGTTGTTACGGCACATGCAGCAGGTCAGCTGTGTGTGCAGGGTGTGTTGGTCAGCTGTTAATGATGCTGTCATGTCAGGGAGTCTCCTTTCTCAGGAGAAAAGGCTGACTCATGGGCTCACTGGCTGGCCTACTTTTACACTTGCGGGAAAGTGGAACACTGCAGGACACGCACTCACCCCCCAAAAAGACGCAAGCCAGCGCAAATGCAGGGGCCAAGTTACTTTGCATTACTTTGCGCTAAGACATGCAAACATTGGTCAGGTGCGGAGAACAAACGTTACAGTTAAATGAGAGATGACAGATGGATATTCTCTGTGGTGAGTTAAGGCAGCTGGTTTGAACAAAGCTTTGCTGTAAGGTTTGTGAGCCCCTGTTAGAGGACATACTGTTTGACTTAGAAACAAAGCTACAAAAGAACCTTTTCAGCTCAGTCTGCATTTTTGACCAAGACATCCTGAGGTAGGTCTAGTTTAGATTCACTCACTCATTTCACTTTTCACTTTTGCTTTGTTTATTCCCACAAGGCCAATGGAGGAAAAACAAATCTAACAGAAAGTTCAGAGAGTTGCTAGATTTCATCCCTAAAACCTAACTTTGTAATGTCAGAATCAGTGTTATGTTGCTTCTCCAAAGAAGAACTTATTTAAAGGATTAAATTGTCTTCAAACTCGAAAGTCAATTTCTAATGCTAGAATACACTTCTGCAAACACAAGGAGGAGAAGCAAGGGGAACAGGATGCATTAAGGATTTTTCATTAACATTATTCATGAAACTGTGCATTTTCACACTTGCAGCATCTTTTAATATGTCATTGAAAAACTGTGTATTGCATATGAACAGTAATACACTCTCTTTTGTTGTGGCTTAACTACAACATGGTTTGCTTAACTGTAAACAATGTAAACATGAACTGAGTGCCTCCAATGAGATGTTATGGATTTAAAACATTTGAAGGATTTATAAAGACCTTAGCTGAACATACAGTTTTTGGTCATCTCTTATGCTTCTTATTAAAACCTGTTTTATGAGAGGTGATGCTTTGCTCACTAAATAATGTGAGTGAAGGTGGATTTGGGAAATCCCAGCTCCAGGAAAGACCTCAACACAGTTCCTCCACAATAAACTTAATTGAATGAGGCAGGCAGGAAGTCTTAGATTTATGGAAGGGAAGGGTGCCTGGGAATATTGCAGAGCAGAGTGTTTTCTATTGTCGTTATAACCCAGTGATTTAGAAAAGAAACCGTTAAACTTTCACCAGATCGAATAAATTCAGTGTCACACTGGGATCTGGGCCCATTAAAACGAACAAATGTTCTTGTATTGTGAGAGATTTCTCAGAAACCAGCCTGCAACACACTTTTGGGTTGATTCATGGCTGAAGAAGCGTTGATTTATGAGAGAAAGTGTCTTTGTGAAAGTGTGTTTGGGAAAAGAGTCTAACGCCCTGGTTGGTGAAACACACACACACACACACACACACACACACACACACACACACACACACACACACACACACACACACACACACACACACACTACACGCCCCTCTGCATGTAACTTGTTATTATAGACACAGATTGCAGAGCAGCTCTGAGATGACCACTCTTTTTTGGGAATGTTGAGTTGAAAACACACACACAAACACACACATACATGCTGTATGCATTTTCCCTACCCAAGACCGGGTGGTGGAGATAACAAGACTCTTTTCTGGAGAGCTCGCCTTAGGTGATCCAGGATGGCAACATTGGCAGAGAATAACAGGATTTAGGAGGGGAGAATAAATGAATGCACAAGTAATGAAGCAGATTAATAAAGCAATAAACTCACAGATGTACATTAACTATATGTGAAACAAAGACAGTTGACCTACATGGCTCTGAGGAGGGTGTTTAGAGGATGTGTAAGAGCAGAAAACACTCATGCTGGAACAATTACAGTGAATGGCTGTATGGACATGGGATGAATGGAAAGGTAATGTAATGCTGCTCCTCTGTCTGCAGCAACAATGAAACAATAATGTATATGGCAGCTCAGTCTGTGTTTGAATGAATGAAAGTCAAATCCATGGAGAGAAAGAGAGGAGAAAGTGAAAAGACCCTATATAAATAAGGAGTGAAGACTGACAGTGACTATACATGCGAGTCAAACAGCTTGTGTCTGAACACTTGGTCCCCTGGAAATCATAACACTGCACTTGCAATGCATTCAGACATCGACAGAGAAAGTGAGAATGTAGCCTGTGAGACATAAATACGACAAAATCAGACTGGGAGACAGAGGGAGTACAGGGCGAAAAGGGCAGACACAGAAAATATAGTGCTGAGAACTGAAGGTGGGTGAAGACGAAGTGAAAGGACAGAGAAGCGGAGGAGCAGGAAGAGATAGAGGGAGGAAGGAGGGGATGGAGGGACATCTGTTTTTTGTCAGAGACAGGTTAAAGGCTGATAGCAGGGCTTAGAGAGAGAATGAATGAGACCAAACAGAGAAAGGCAATCATAGAGGGGGGAACAAGGGACAGACTAAAGAGCAGAGACAGTGCACGGACTGCAGAAAACATTACGGAGAAAGAAGTGTCTAATTGGAAGAGACAGCATCATGAGCTGCAGAACTCCAAGAACATGTGTCATACCATGTGTGTGAGTGTGCTTGTGTGTCTATCTTGTGTACGTGTTTGTGGATAAGAGTGGATGTTGTATCTCATTAGAGAGGATATTTCTGCACCTAATGTGTTTTTATGTGGATTTGGGTGTGAGTGTGTGCGTGTGTGCGTGTGTGCACGTGAGAGAGGGAGAGAAAAATGGAAAGAGTCAAGATAAAAACAGACAGATAAGAGAACAACTAAGAAAAGAATATCTATGAGGAGAAGAAACCATAATAAAAGATGAAAGAAGCGCAGAGTGGGAGCAATAAAAGACACCATGACTCAGAGCGAGCTGGTTAGTATCAGGAAGCCATAATAATACAGTGTCTCTGGGAGGCAGGGGGCTTGTATCAGACACTGGGTTTGTGGTTTTACTGCCCCATTTCCCTGCTGCTTTGTACATAAAGACAAACACCAGACTCTGGAGACTGAAAAAAAAACTTAGGTGTCGCAGACCTCGAGAAATTGTCAAGTCTTTACAGGATTTCTCTGAAATAATAGGGCAGAAAAGTGTTTCAACGACTGCAGCTACAAATTCATACTTCATGTTACAGTTTTCTCTTGGACACTTCTCCAGAGCTGTGCCTCTTATAGAGACATGGCGGTATCTTTACAATACCCCTCCTGTTAAAATGTGACACACTCTTGTTCTATAATCCCCTCTTTAAGTTAACTTCAGTCAAAGGCAACTATACCGTTTCCATTATTTAACAAAACGTGTGGTGACGCTGCTGTGAAAATTAGGTTTTTTAAAACACAATAAGTGCCGAGAGACTCTGGCGAGAGCCCAGACACAGTAATTATGCTTTCCTCCTCTGAGAGACAAGAAAGGAGGTCTTGCTAATGTAATCTCAATTTGGGGGGTGGGAAGCTGACAGGGAGAGTGAATAAAAAGGAGGGAAAGGGAAGAAGGGAATAAGGGAAAAGAGAGAGGGCATCGACAAGAGGAAATGGAAAGATGGGGATATTTCAGACACTCAATAATGTCAGGATAACATTAATCCCCAGTTATGGTGATGTCTTCTAATTCCCTATAGTCTCTGCCATAGCCTACATTTATATTAAAGTCACTGCAGCGATTCTCCTCTCTGCACAATGACTTATAGAGAGAGCATCCGATATACTAAATATATCCCCATCCCTTGTGTCTGTTCCAGTTTAAATGTTACAATACTTTTAAATCATTTGCACTGAGCTGACAATCTTTTTTGCAGTGACTTGCAAAAAAGCAGTGTCTTCTGAGTCTTACTGTGCATAGAATATAAGGCAGCTAAAGCCAAGGTATGTTTTACAGTCTATATCTGCACAGTGAGTACTGTACTTTGCTAAAAGAAGCTCAAATAGAAATACAAAGCTTGTCTCTCTTGTCGGCAGCATTGTCTGGGCTTAAACATGCAGATTATAAGTGTTTGTGTATGTGTATGTTGTTATCCTCACAGCTGCATGTGAATCTGTGTATGAGCACATAAAGAAAAATAATCAGGATCTTTGTATATATTTTCCATATGCTACTACACACCACAAAATCTGTAATATTTGCTTTAATTATCAGTGAATCTTAAAAGCGTGTATATTTTAACAAGTGAATAATGTGTATATTATTCTGTGGTATTGAAAGAAACCAGAACAACAAGTACTTCATTACATATGGTTCTGGTTGTGTGCAAAGGAATTTAATCTCTCACACACGAAAACAACAATGCCATCCAGGATATAAATTGTGAGGTTGTGGGTGGGGTGGAGGGGATGACTACTTCACTGGTTTGCGTCCTCATGTCATTAGTTACTATCTAGCTTTTTGAATACACTTTGCTTTGCTGCATCTTTGAAACTGGTTATCTCTGAAGTCCAGTCCCCACCTTATGCAACCCAGTAGGACACACAAGCTCACAACCTATATGCTTTTACTAATTGTGTGTTTAACTGGGTCACCACTGCCTGCTCACCTGATAATGTTGTTGTGAAGCAGTCAAGCAAAAGACACAAGGCTGTTAGATCTTTATAAGTAATTGACAGTCTATACCTGATAAGCTTGGATGAAACATCCATAATTCAATCAGTCATTTTGTTTTCCCAGTTACTATCAGTACAGTAGTACTATTTATTCTTTATAACATGGTAAAACAGTGATGACTCCCTACCTTTGAAGAGGTAGTGAAATCTGACAGTCTGAGCTCCAACAAGTGTGAGTGTGAACAGAATACAGCAAAAATAATAATATACTTAAGGAATTAAAACATTCAATAACGATAATGAACTTTAACGAGTTGCCTCCAGATAGTTGCTGTATAATTCACACTCATCAACCATCAGCATAAAACACATTTAGGTTCAGTTTATAGACTGTACTTTTAGACTGCCCCAGCTTTTTGGAGAGCAGGTCCCATGGTTTTTATCTTTCCAAAGTTACACTGAAGATCTGATTCATTCCCTTGCATGACTCGATGTATTGAATAACTTGTTGTTGTTTGTTGAAGCCAGGCTCTACAGCGGTTTTCATTTACAGCTGATTTTTGCAGATGAGAAGAAATATTGAAGGAGTAATGGCAGCAAGAGGCAATGAAACTGAATTGCAGATCTGAAGGGCAGATCTTCAAAAAATGCATCAGCATTTGAATAACAACATGTGTACATAAGGTACACAGGTTTTCTGGTTGTTGTGAGTGACCAGCTGCCATGTTGTATTGTGTGAACAGCATGTTCACTGTGAGTCTTGTGTTATGCAAGTCCTCCAAGCCTTTGAGCATTAAGATGGCTGCAGGAGTGAGACCTAAATCCTGTAAGAAAAACATTTTCACAGTTCTGGTGTTTTTGAACATGCATGAAACTGTGTATTAAGTGTGCATGTGTGGCTATGTATATGCGCTTGACACATAATACTCAGGATGTATTCAAGCATATTTAATTATGTGTGTGAATCAGAGGGAGCCAGTGCCTTAAAAAAATGAGGAGGACATGAGTAAAATGAAGCCCAGCGTCATGTTATTTATATATCAATTTACTACAGTATCTCTATTTTCTCATGTGCAACAGTAATTAACTACTAACGATTACATCATTGCTTCACACTTTTGAAGAATCATTTATAAAAATAAACACAAATTCATATGGAATTAATAGATGCATGGTAGGCATACAGGATAGCCAGAAATGAGAATCTATTGTGGTGGTTAAATTGCAAACAATAGTTATGCCCTGAGGGGAAAATAAGGGCAAGATGAAATCCTACACAGCTGACGATTAAGTCTATTTCACTGCAGCAGCTTGCTTTCTTCATTTGGCAGCTTTGCACTAAACAAAAAATAAAAATAAAATTTCTGATCTGATGATCTTGAGAGAAAACATGAAACTATCTAACCAAACAACCAGACATTATTATAATTAATAGTAGAAGTAATAATAACATGCAGAACACCAAGTAAATATAATTTCTTATCAAATATATTAAAATACTTTAGCATCTGCTTCGTTTTGAATCATTTTTTAAGCAGGTGGATGTTTGTTCACATAAGCAACATTTATTCATGCAGTTGTTAGTGAAGCCCATTGCACCCCAAGTCAACATTTTCTCATCGAAGATGATCCTAGGTGTCTCTTAAAACATTTGGACCAGCTGTGTTCAGCCTACAGCTGTTTGAGAGTCCAGCCCTAATGGAGCTGATCAGAGTTCACTGACTTCAACTCTCATGGCAGGGGAAACATACTGAGGTGCAATGTCAGTTTCTTTCATCTCAATTTTGGGCATCTTATTATCTTATCATAGGATTTATATTGGTCAGGTTTATTTGCAGCTTTTTTCTAACTGTCCTCTTAAGAAAACTTTGCCAATGATGCAAATATTTTGAACCCCTGACTCGCTTGAACATCTTCCATCTGTCGCCCATAATGGGATTTGGTTCTGGGTGAGAAGAGTGCAGCAGAATGCAGGGCCATCTATAAGCCACTGTAGTCCTGCTGTGGGTCCAGCTCTGACTGCTGTGAGGCCTGAGGCTGCTCCAGCAGTGCAGCTAACTGTTGCCCTTGCTAACACAAGTAGGCTAATCAAAAAAGGGGAATCTGAATAAGTATATTGTAATTTAAAGGGTTACTTAGAAATCAACACGTTAGCGCTTAGTCACATACATATTCACATACACAAAGCAATTTTGTAAAATTACTTACATTTACATGCATGGCCCCTAACAGATGAACATGAAAAAGCTAGTCACATCAAACTGATATAAGAGATGTAAGGAGCCCATCCCCTTGGACCTTCTTTGGATTTTTCAAAGAAGAAGAAAAAAATATTTTGTAAATGTTATACTGGTAATAAAGAATAGAGGAGAAGCGACCTCCTCTGCCTCCTCCTAGTGTGCATGTCACGCTGTGAATAAATGCACAGAGAGATTAGTCTGGGCAAATCACATATGCATTAGATGCTGTAAGTGTGCGTGCGCGTGTGTGTGCAGTGCAGGGCAGGCTACAGGGAGTGCCTCTGCTGCCATCCCAGATTCAGCAGGAGAGGTTTCTGAATCAGCAAACCTGAGGGGCTCTGACTCAACTTACAACTGGTCGGTGTGCTTGCGTGTGTGTGTGTGTGTGTGTGTGTGTGTGTGTGTGTGTGTGTGTGTGTGTGTGTGTGTGTGTGTGTGTGTGTGTGTGTGTGTGTGTGTGTGTGTGTGACTTTTATGAGCGCAATCAGAGTGTGAAGGAGCCACACGTTTGTGTCCAACATGTGAATTTGTGAAAGGGCAAAGGATGATGATGATGATCACAGTGTGGATGTGTTAAGTGACCATCAGAATTTCTCATCTCTCTCACTCCAGACACACCATTCACTGTGTGAACCCTGACCGTAGTCTGTGTTATATAAGTGAAACTTTAATGCACACACGTTTATATATAGATATGAACCACATGTACTCAGAAAGGTTCAGCTCTTGATTATGATTTGCTGCCAAACTGTAATCATCATGAGCTAAACTTTTCCATAAATTCAAATTAAATGAATCCAAACGACAGGAAATTCACGTTAGGCCGGAGTCACAGATTGTTGTGTCATGTCAAGAAGCTTTTGTGGGTCATAATATAAAAAGATGCATTTTTGTAGAACAGGATAGAGCATCACGCAAACATCACAGGAACATCACAGAAAATAGGGATTAAGGACACATGGTATTAAAAAGTGTAGAGGACAGAAAATCTATGAATCTAATGTTAGAAATGAAAAACCACAGAACAAATGAATGACTGAATGAAGTGAGGGAGGAAGGCAAGAAGACTGAGACAGGGATGAGGGAGGGGATATAGACAGCAAGACCTAGAGAGACAAAGGAAGCAGAGGAGAGAGCAGAGGAAACATCCCCTGAAGCGATGGGCTCATATTTAGACAGACAGTCAAGCAGAGGAGTCCGCCTGCCAACTCTACTTACCAAACAAATTCAGATTCACCGGCTGCTGCCGACTTCAATATGCTGCGCAGATCAAGCATCGCTAAACATTTCAAGTTGGAAAAATTCAGAATGTATACTTTTGCCTTAGGATCTACTGTGTCACAGCGGTCCTCTCGTCTGAATGATGACCACGATCCACCCCTTAACCTTTGACTGTTGTTCCCAACACAAACACTCACATCATCTGGTTTTCTGAGGCAAATCATAATAAACCCCCCAGTGTCGGGACAATCTGAATCTATCTGGGACTAGTTATTGTGATGCTATTTAGTGCAGCCGTTGGAATAATGAGATACTGTTATGCTTATAGTGAAAAACAGAAAGAGTGTGATGGCTTTTTTCCCGAGTTATGTCACACCTCTTAGTTGCCACACAATCGAGAAGAACTCTATTGTTTTAAAAATTCCCGAGGCTGTTTCTTCAATCTGTGGTTGTGAAGAAAGGCCTTCTGTCTCCTCTTGTCTCATGGCTCGTTCTGTAGAATTGCCAGTTCCTTTTCGGGTGATATATTGAATGTAAAATACAGAAACCAATCAACTCATGCTTACTCATTTGCATACAATGCTAAATCGTGTTTTTGAGTTTAGCAAAAAAAAAAACTTAAAACAAACATGTACATTTTTGGTCGACTTTATACTGTATGTGAAAGATGAAAATAAAGGAGCTGAACAAAGCCCAATGGCCAATGAAATAACATGTAACTTCTTAGACATTACGTTGCAGAAAAGCAATCCACAAATGTGCACTGCTACAAAAACAGCAGTGAGACAGACCACTGGAAAACAGAGCAGGATGTCTTTTCATGTCAGAGGGTGAAGATAATAACTTTACATTAAACCATGAGACTACAAAATGAGTGTTTATGGTAAGTTAGGACTGGTAGTTGTTTTCTAATTCCAGATGTTCCTTTGATTGCTCAGTGAAACTAGCTGCTGCTAAAATTAGAAACCTGCATAAACACACACAGATGAATGCACATCATGCAAATTATGGCTGTTGGCCGACATTCAAATGATGTCGTATTAAATGACAATGACATAAGGGACTGTTTGCATGATGATTCTCACTGACAGTCAACAGTGTTGTTAAATCCTCACATCAGTCCTGTCTTCGATGAAAAGGCTGCTCTTTTTACCATCAACAAGTTCTATGAAAATGCCAAAACAAGTCATGTCATCGTATCTTACGAAATGTGCATTAATCTGTGACTCTAAATTATCCCCAACAAATTTTCCCCTATTTGAAAACTAATAACTTTTTTTGGAACACAACTGAACCTCTTCAAATGAAGGAAACTATTAAATCGTGACCCATTTCTAAAGATTTATGTCTTCTCAAGGAACCAATTGTCTTTGGGCCGAGTGCCACAAACGGGGGAAGTGAAGCCAGAAAAACAAGGGATTCTGTCTTTTTGTGGGATTTGCTAACAATAAGAAATATAAATTACACCTTAAATCTTGGCCAGGTGGGGTTTTTCTGCACCCAAATCTAACCAAACAACCATCTGTAATTGTCCTTGACCTTGTCAGTGGGGGCCCCAGTTCAGGAAAACATATTTTGGAAGGAAATTATAAACTAAACAGCAGGCTATTTAGTTGTTTGGAGGACTTGTTGGACCATCACAAAACACACGTACACACACTCGCTCTCTTTCTCTCGTTCTTTCTTTCTGACACATATTCTACATACATTCATTTTTGGCTATGTTCACTGGGACCCGTCACTGACACAATGAACACAAATATCTGTTTAACTCCAACCCTTAACCCAACTGCTGACCATTAACCCTACAACAAAGTCTTAACCTTCAAACCACCATTTAACCTTGTGGAGTCCAGTATTCTGGTCCTCACAAAGCTATAAGTCCCCAACGATGGGCTCCACATGAATATAGTAAAACAAGTCTGGACACACACACACGTAGACACGCACACACACATGCACCCGCACACGCACACACTGGAGGCACATTCCAATGTGTTGTCATTATCAGTAAGAAACAGGTGTGCTTGAAGCCTAAATCATCTGAGGAGAGAAAAAGAGAGATGACCTACATCTGTATAATGATGGCAAAAGCATGACCTCACTGCCGACACTCCCTTCATCCCTCTTTTCTCTTTCCCTCTCTTCCCTCTCTCATTGCACCTCTCTTTCACCCGTTCCGCCCTTTGTTCCCTTTATCCCTTCTCACCCACTCCAGGCTCCCTCACCCGTGCTCATTACCACCATTTTCCTCCCCACGGAGTGACTCAGCATTTTCTCTACTGTTGTCTGCCTCTCTCATCTGTTTCTCACTCAGGCCATCACTCTCTCCCCGCAGAGCAGAAGCCACTTGTCTGTCCACCTCTAATTTTTTATCCCTCTCCTCAAAATCAAATCTGCTTCATCAACATTTACAGTAACAATTACAGTAAGCACAGCATAATCAAAGTATGCATGTACTCTATATGTAAAACAAAATCATAATGAAATAGAATAAAAATAAATTGTTTATATAATTTCTACTCCATACATAAAATAGTTTCTAAAGAAGACAATAGCTGCATTACAATACCACATACTGGAAGTATAATGAATCAATGCAAATAAATACATACTGTAATACCAAACTATGTTGATGAAAAAGGTAAGTGTAGTTTTTTCCCCCAAGTATTGCATTTTTTTGTTTTTTTTTTGTTTGTAAAACTTGTGGTATTTTAGTCTGTTCAATGCTGCATGATGTTGAAGTTTAATTTAAGTTTTTATGTTGTGGTTTGATGTACTTTTCTTTTGACTATAATGTGTTTGGTCCAGTCTGTGCACTGTTAGATTAGCTGAGCCTCATGACCAGCTCTTCTCCTGTTGGCAACACACACCTGGTAGAAGCTGGACTCCCTGGCCTTAAGCCGTTTAAGTGATTTTATTGCTCTTTTCGGATCATAATTACCGGTGGACACTGGCCCAAATCAGCTTGGCTGCCATTGTTTGTTGTGGTTTGGACTCCAAGGATGTTCTTATAAATTTCAGCTTGCAGGCTTTCAGCTGGGTGTTCTCATAATCTTGGTTTGTCAGGGACCAACGCACTTAAACACCATAAAATAAAATCAGCTACGGATTCAACTGTTTAAAGCTAAACTAAGTTTGGTATATGTCTCCAATCCCTGCTCATTTGCAACCATAATATGTCTGTAAATCTTAATTGCTGTGAATGTCATAATTATATAAGAATCTGTTCTTTCAATATAAATGGAGCCCAGTAAAAAAAAGCTGTTTGGATTCCTCTGGAAAACCGTGGTCTTGGTCTTGGTCTTGGTCTGATGCTCTAATTTCCTCATCTCTGTCTTTCTCAGCTCAGACAGAACCTTCTGTAACTCTACAACCATCTCTCTCGACCTGTCCGCACGTCTCCCTTCTAACACACAGAGAAATCACACAGACATGCCTCTCAGTCTGTTCTCTCGCTCCCTGTAGACTTCCTCATCAGGATAAAAAACAGCATGTTTGTGATCTTTGCCAAACATCAAAGAACCGCCTCCGCACAGTGGACTCCACTCTCACAGGATTTTAGCTTCTCTCTATTTCTTCTCCTCCCTTCATCTCTTCCCTCTGACTGTTTTCCCCTCCTCTCAGGCGCATCATTTCTGTCCCTCCTTTGCTTCATCATCCCTTTCTCTTTTCAGCGCCGGAGGCCTTCTCTCCATCCCAAGCTGTCTCTCTTCATCTCTCTCCTCCCTCCTCACATCAATATCCCTCAATCTCTCCTTCTCCCCCGTAAACAGAGTGACCCTTCAGTCTGCTGTCGCCTCTCCGCCTCCACGCCATCTCTCTCACTCTCTCTCTCCTGTGGGTAAACATGACCCATGCTTCGATCATCCTCTTGTCATTTTGTCATTATTATGCCCCCTGAACCCCTATCCATCTCCCTCCATGTCCCTTCTCTTCTCTCCTTTACACTGCCTCTCTCAATCTCATCCCTCAGTTCATCTTGCCCTCCTCTTCTCATCTCTCCACAGAGGACAAATACTTCTATCAGTCTTCAGCCATCTCTCAAAAACAGTGCCTCACCCCCTTGCTTCTTCAGCCTTTTGTGTCATTTCTTTTGCATGAAACATCCTTCTCCAAACGTCCATCCTTCCTCTTTGACCTTTTATTACCCCTGGACGGACTGACCTACACATGTGCACTATATGACAAAGTAAATAAATATCCAATCAATACTTCCCTACAGTTTGTGTGTGTATGTGTGTGTGAGCATCTAATTCTGAAAGCATGTGCTGTACCAATGTACTGCTATAACAGCTTCTACTCCTCCAGGAAGCCTTTCCATTTTTGGAACCTGTCTGCAGGGATTTGCTCTCACTCGGCCACAAGAGCATTAGTGAGGTTGGGTGCTGATGTTGGGCCAGATTGGAGTTGGGGCTTCAATTAATCCCGAAGGTTTTTGATAAGGTCAAGGTCAGGGCTTTGTGCAGGTTGGACAATTTCTTTCACAGCAAAATAGCAAATAAATAAGATGAATTTGTGTACCTTGCCATGCACATGCAGGGGGTATTGTAAAATTGAAAAGGGTGCTTCACAGTTTTACCCCCATATTACACACTGGACCTTTAAATCATTAAAACAGCCAGAAGTACCTTATTTATTTTACATCTTACATTTTATATTCATCTGTACTTCTAGCATCCCTGTGTGTTTCTCTGTCTTCATTGTTCATTTTTTTGTGGGAGACGATAATTAAAGTTTCTCTCCACTTTTCTCTCTCTGTTTGATTACCTTCTTCTCCCTGCTGCCATGGCAGTTCCCATTTTCCACTCCTCCTCAAGCTCGCTCCTTAAGGTTTTGATCAGTGTGTCGCAATTATTTTCTTTGTCTCACCCCTACTTCAGCCTTTTTTCCTTCGATTTCTTATGAGTGTTTTTCTCAGTTCCACTACCTGCCCATGTCTTTCTCCAATCTATCTCCCACATGAAACAGTATGATAAAGACCTGTCTCTTTCTTCTTCTGGAATACATTTGCTCTGTCTTTTCCTTTCTTCTGCTCCCTCTCTCTCCTTTAACCCTTCTGTGAGAGGAAAAAAAAGTTTTTGTTCAATTTGTCATCAGGCAGTCTGTATCTTGTTGGTCACACCTCAAGCACTTCTCTTGTTTCTATGCCTCTATTCTCCCTCCTCTAATCCCACTATCGTTCATTCCATCACACATCACCCCTCCCTCCTTCACTGACCATTGCACCATTTTTCCATTATTCATTCCTGCCCTTGGTCCTATTCCCTCTACTCCTCACCAGCCTAGACCCTGTCACAATGAGTTATAGGGAGAATAACTGGTCATAGGTTAGAAATGCTTCAAACTGGTTTCACTTGCAGTTAGATAGTATAGTTTAAATTACAAATTTAGTCAGAAACAAAAATGTATATGTTTCCTGTCAATTCTTGGCCAGGTCTCTCTTGCAAAAGAGATCTTGGATCTCAATGGGACAAACCTGGTTAAAGCAGAAGTAAGCGGAATATTTGTGTTAATATAAGTCTTAAATAGTTATATCTTCCGACAGCAGTCACTTATATAGAGTGTTTGGTCAGAAACACGGGTCTGTCAGTCACTCTGCTCTGCTGTAAGCCGAGGAGAAAACTTTCCTTGTATCCTACAACCTTTATCCAATGAGGAGAGAGAACGGCATAAAGGGGCGGTCCTCTCTGTGTGTGCAGCCAAGGGATGCGCGTGAATGTGGTGACGTAGGGACGAGGGCGGGGACTGCTAACTCCATCGGCTGACAAGAAGTTAGCCAAAACGGCCGGATCGCTTACTTCTGCTTTAAATAAAGGTTATAATAATAAAGTCGATCTAAATCTGTTGGCCTGTTGGGAGGCATGTTCTCCCTGTTGATACATTATTAAAATATGTGCATTTTTGCAGTAATGAATTTATTTACTACCCTAAATATAACATCTACAAGATCCTTAGTTTTGATAACTTTGAAATGCTAACGTTTGCTTTTATCCCTGTAGCTGTCTCCTCTTTGTTCAGTTTCGATAATTAAAATTAATCTTGTCTTCTTTAAGTGGGCTGGTGAGCTGTAAGTGTTAACCAAATTTCTTTAATAATAATCAGAGTCACTCACTGAAGAGTATTACAGTACATATTTAATGTGGTGAAATTCCCAAGGTGGTGTAATTGGTCAATAATCTAATCTCACTCCTTCTATTGATGTGCCACATTTTCAGTCTTTTAGCATGGAGAAGACACATGGGTTTTTGTTTGTTCCCATTTTATAAAACAGAGAACAGAAGAGCTAATTGTAGCTAGAAAGTGAAAGAAGAGTTTTTGAATTATATCCAAACCAAACTTGGGTGGATATAAACAAGAACATGATGGTACTGGGAGTCCAACCAGTCATGTGGTATTTTTCGACCTAATTTATGTCAGACTAAACCTGATGACTTGTCTCAACAAAGGAAGTCTAGGACAATAAAATGCAAATATTAAAACCATTGCATCCTATTCAGTGGTTTTATGGCCACTAAGTAAATTGAATGAGCGCATGCAGGCCAGACACATAGTTTTCAGCAAGCCCATCACACACAGTCAGCGGCATAGCTGTGACATCTGCAGTCGGAGTTAAAACAGACTGATGCTGTATGTATGCGTTTGTGTGTGTCTGGGTGGGTTGAGGTGTCAGATGTGGGAGTAGGTCTTGCTTTGAAACCTGTAATTCCCCCCAAATTACACACATGCACCATTTTGCTGTGTAGTTGTTCTTTTTATTTGCCCCCGAGTCAAAGCATGTCTCTGCACCAAACAGCCTCTGAGCTGTTGCTGAGTGCTCAACTACAAAACAGATGAAAGTGTTGCAGCCAAATTCTGTCAGTTTAAGAGGCATAAGGACAGGAAGAGAGGTTAAGCACAGCATGTGCATGCATGTGTGTGTGCGCGTACACACGGCTGCAATTGTCCCATTAGCCTAGTTATTTAGCTATCTGTTCCTCATCAAACCCCACCTTACTAAACATTTCCTGTCACCAAAGGGGCTGAAAGTCAAAGCTTGCAGGGGTTTTGTTATGGCGACTATGAGTGTTTGTGTGTGTGT
Organism: Trachurus trachurus; assembly: GCF_905171665.1. Taxonomy (NCBI): domain Eukaryota; kingdom Metazoa; phylum Chordata; class Actinopteri; order Carangiformes; family Carangidae; genus Trachurus; species Trachurus trachurus. The sequence continues at coordinate 13,939,987 of NC_139899.1, read as the reverse complement.
GCGTGTACATGAGAAAATTAATGGCTGAAAGTGTTTGTATGTCACCAATAGGTCTACATTTATGAGAAAATGTGTGTGTGAAGTTTTGTGGTGTACAAAGAAGTATATGTGTGTGTTTATAGGTGCCGGCATCTCTGTTCAATTCCTGTTCTCTGCTTGGAGCCTTTGTCCCCTGTGAGTGGTAATTTTGGCCATATGGCACGCAGCATGAAACATACTCAAACCACAGACACTGTACCAAAGTAAAGACACACATCCACAAAATCCTATCATGGTCTGGTACAGTACCACTCCCCCTCTGATCTCCCTCTGGGATCAGAAAAATATCTACATTTAGATACAAGTGCAGAGCACAGACATGCAGAGATTGAGAGGCTTACAGTCAGCTAGTCAGTGTGCAGTGCAGTGTTCATGTGTGTGTGTGTAGTGAAAGTTCCCCAGCAGAGACAGCATCTCACCCCCTGGAGGTTTTCTCACAAGGTAACATTTCTGCCCAGTGCTGCTGAAAAAAAAACACACATAGCAAAACTAATCCTCAAAAATTTGCCTCTGCTGCACTGACATTTATGATTATAAACATGTATCAGCTACCTATGCAAATACACAGATAGTAATATTGCATATTGTGTACCATATGCACACGAATCCAATCTGCTGGAATAGAAGCGTAAACACCTCTGCCTTACTCTGTAAAAATCCTCATTCACTGATAAACCTTACACAGACTCCCCATCACGTGCATTCTTCATGCTTCCTAATGTAATAGCATTGTAATGGTGTGTAATTGCTGCTTTGCCACAGAAATCTATTGTGGTAGGTGAAGCCACATCTGAACAAAACAGAGCAGAGTAGCAGGCAACTGACAAACCACAGTGATTTTCTTCTGTTTTCTCTTTTCTCTAAATAAGTACTTACCCAGACAGAGAAAAAGATAGGTGGGCAAATACATGGTCAACACAGACTGATGGAACAATATTGGTCTTTTTCTTGGACAGGGTCGTCTGGAAAGTTGGAGAATTTGGTAGCAGTTAGATTGTCCTCTGCAGAAACTTTCCCCCTGATTTCTTATTAATTTTAAAACTTTTTAAAGTAGTGCTGTGTATATTTTATTTAGGTCCTTGGTCAGGCAGCCCTGAGCCGTTCCAACGACTGCAGATCATGTTAGTTTTAATTCTAAGGATATAATAAAAGGCATGAACTGTGATAAGGGGGCAAAGAGTGCATGCTGCATTGGGCATGGGCTGTAGATCGTAATGGTATGTGACAGCTTTACCACAGAGGTCAGTTGTGGTTTTAACAAAACCTCAGCCGAACAGAACAGTAATATGGCTACTGACGAGCCACAGAGACTCTGCCCTGATTCTCATGTATATAAATAGATTTTCTTTTTCATTTCTTCCCATGGCTTCACAGCCAACAAACAGCTAGGCCATATAGACCTACTCACACTGAGATTTTTCACAATAGAATATGGGCACAGAAATAGGTGGAGAGCCTGTTGGGAATATATTTTTTCGTTTAGTGGTCAACTCAAACTCATTATGTGGATGTGCATCGTTTATGGTCAAAAATTGGGTTTTGGGAATTTACAGGAAGCCACTGAAAGATAATTGGTTGCCTCAACCGTTCAGGAGATACACATATTCTTGTTGGAAAGTTTGGAGAGACACACCATTAATTTAATGGTGCATAATCCAGCTGATGGACCTGCTGGACCTGTGAGATAATTAGCCTAGTTTAAACAGCAAGGTAAGGTCCCAAGATTCAGTGTTTAGGCCTATAGCTTTTTACATGTTCTGTATCTTTATAGTGTGAGTATTATCTGACAATACACACAGCCAGACTAGTGGTTCCCTGCTTCCTTCTAATGCTAAGCTAAAGCTAAGTGCCTCCCAGTTGACACAGCAGATAAAGGGTTAAGGTTAAAGGGATTGTAGCATTTTTTTTTAAAGTGGGGTTGTATGATCTACAAATAGCCCCTAAGTACTTTAATTGCAGTAGAAGACTCTCTACACTCCTCCCGTTAAACGCCAGCCCATAGCCCTGCCCAGAGATTTACAACATACAGTGTTGTGAACAGACCCAAAGAAACGGCCTATTTTCGCGGCCTAAAAGAGGTTTTACCTGAAATAAAAATACACAGTTCCATTGTTCGCTATGATATAATTTTTTCCAGCCCCTCAAAGTGCAGGAAAAACGCAGTTTTTATTTCGACCTAACCAACTGCTGATCGGCGGGCGCTAACCCTGGGCCGGAGGGATACGTGAGTTGGTTAGGTCCAAATAAAAACTTTGCATTTTTCCTGCACTTTGAAGGGCTGGAAAAAATTATATTATAGCGAACAATGGAACTGTGTATTTTTTTTTTCAGGTAAAACCTTTTTTAGGCCGCGAAAATAGGCCGTTTCTTTGGGTCCATTCACAACACTGTTGTAAATCTCTGGGCAGGGCTATGGGCTGGCGTTGCTAACGGGAGGAGTGCAGAGAGTCTTCTACTGCAATTAAAGTACTTAGGGGCTATTTGTAGATCATACAACCCCACTTTAAAAAAAATGCTACTATCCCTTTAAGGTTAGGGTTAGGATGGACATAGCCCACGAGCTAATGCACAGAAATGAGAGGATTATCCCTTCACCTAACTCACAAATCAAATAAAAAAAATAAAATGTTTAAATTTGTTTAAAATGTCAGACTTTTCCCCTTAATGGTTTATCAGAAGGTTACAACGCTGTCCTTCAAATACAGCTGGGAATGTGCTGATAGAACAATTGTGGTGTGTGTTTTGAGTTTGACATTTAGACAGTCGGTATCAGACAGAGTTCTTATAATTCAAACTTCAAAATGTTGAACACGTTTTCTAGATTTGACATTGACAGTGAATTTAAAAGGCAGTGAAAGTTAATTGCAAAGATGAAAAACAGATATGCCACAACAAAGACATTCTGCCACAGTTGGTTCATTTTGAAAATGTTCTCTGATGTATACTAAACTCTATTCTTAGTATCATCCAAACAACCCTAGTGTTCAATTAATTGTTTATATGTGAAACATGCTCAATGCAGCAGTGCCATTTCCAATGAGTTTAAGCTGCCATGCAGGCTGTGTGTGTGTTTATTGTGTGTCAAACAGAGGGCTCTAAAAATGCTTTATGGCGTCTCCTGAAACATTGACCTTTACAGAAAACCACTGATCTGTTCAAAACAACATGATATATGATGTGCATGTGTGTACAAAATCATGTGTGTGCTTTTTTCGCTTGCACACACATGTATGTTTCTATGCGGTTATGTGTGCACATGGTTACGTGCAAGTGAGACATGATGTACAGCCAGTACCATTCTATCCCACCAGCCATCATTAACTCTGATGTCCAGCCAAATGTCGTTATGTAGGGTTGACTGCATGATTTACTGTTAGAGATATAATGGAGTGGCTACTGTAATGAACTTGCTGAGTGTTTGATGTACGGGTCTCTGCTGGAGGGAGAGAAGTAAATACTATGACTGTGATGGCAGATTACAGAGATGATGATGATGATGATGATGATGATGCTGATGATGAAATTTCCCTCCTCACATGCAGATGCGAGTAGAGCCTCTGGAAGGGGAAGGCGAGGAAGAGGGGAGGACAGGACAATAAGGAAGAGGAGATGAAGAAACAGTTTGAGGAAATGGAGGATGAGGAAACAGAGAGGAGGAAGGATGGAGAGCAATTATAGCCTGCAATTGTAGTAAACGTTGATGTTTTGACAGCCAGTCACTGCTGGAGGGAGACAGCGGAAGTGTTGACGATGATAATGATGATTTTACTAATGAATGACATGGATGATGTGGAAGTTCCCACAGTCTTCCAAGTCTTTCTCTATAGAAAAATATGTAGAACCACAGAATGTCCTTGTGGCCACAGTAGGACACCCTGCTGACCAACGTCAACGTCCAGCCTGCCTGTGTGTCCTTGAGCAGTGCTTTTCTGCAGCTGACCGGCCGCTTGGATCTTCTTGAGTGGGAGTTAGTGAAAAAAAAAATCCTTTATGAGATCAGAAAGCATCATCATCCCACCAAGATGACAGAGATGGATGGCAAAGTAACAGGTGAGAATTTTGTAGATACTTAGAAAAGAAAAGAAGGACAATGTAAAAAAAAAAAAAAAAGGTGACTAATGAGGCGCAAAAGGAAGAAATAGCCAAAAAAAAGATGGCTACAGTGAAGTTATAACTAGAACTAAAAAAATTATTAAAAAAAATAAAAATGCACAAAGGGCGGAACTTCTTACTCAGCTAACAACTATGGAAACAATACAGCGTTAGAGCAATGCCTAAATGCTACTGCTGTGTATTCACATACTGTACATTAGTCTGCGGATATTTTCTGTGCTTGGGGTTGACAATATGCACAGGACTGATTTTATGTAAAACTAATGTCACATACTAATACTATACTAATAGCACAATTGCCTTCAGTGACCCCCCACTCCCCGCTCCCCACTTCCCACACACACACACACACACACACACACACACACACACACACACACATTTTGCCATCTTTTCATACACGGTATAATTCTGCCCCCTAATGGCTCAGCCTATAAATTGCTTTTAGTTTTGAGTTTTACCCTCCCTGACTCTCTGTTCTTCCAAATTGAATTAGTTACTGTACAATTAGCTTGCTATAAGTTTGACCAACTCCAAAGCCAGGTAACATTACTGTACCATATACTCCAAACACTCACAGTATAAATAAGAAATAAGACCATCAGCTGATCAGATCCTTCATTTAATGATTCTCAGATGTAAACAATCAATTTCCCTTTTACATGTGTTGACGCCACTACATTGCAGTGTAATAATGCCCTGACCATAAGAAGAGTACACTAATCTCTTGATTAGTCAGTACATTAATCTTCACTTGACTTTTGACTCATTGAAATAGTACTACATTTTCAATTTTTATGAATTGCATTGTACAGCCAGCATGGTAGGACAGCTCTTATCACTTCTTTGAAATGTTCTAGGAATGATGAAAGCACCTGAATGTCCCTTGAGCCATAAAATCTACAGTAATATATTATTTTTTGAAAAAGCTCATTTTTTTCCTTCATGTTAGTCACATGTTGTATTTTTCCCTTAAATATTATGTGGGGCATCTTCTTTGCAGCCACAGAATGGAAAGGTCCCACAGCAGGGCTGAAGCCAGGGTCTCCACAGAATCTTGTCCCAAGTCATTTGGCTCTGGACACCGGGTGCATCTGTATCGTCAGACACCTGTTTATTTCTGAGGGTAGTTTGATGCAACTCCACGGCTTTGGCAGTCTGCTCAAGAATCTCAGCAAATTTTGGCTCAGTGTCTGGGGTTAGTGGATGCGACTCTGATGGGTCGTGGAAGATGTCGTATATCAGCGGTGGATTGTGACGTGTCACGTGTTCTCCGTGACAGAGACAGACCTTAGTGTCGTAGCAACCACCAGCTCCAGGGGGAGAAAAGTTTGGAGTAAAAAAGTGCACCTTGAAGACGGAGTCACCTGGAAGAAAACACACCCAGGTAACACATGTATTAAGGACATAAACAAACCCTGTCCTCATTTTCAGCATAACTGGACGGAGAGAAATGGTTCTGAATTGAATGTGGCTCTTAAGTGCCAAGAGTGGAAGGCAGTTTAACACGGCTGTATTTTTTTACAGCACTAAGCTAGAAGAAGGAAGTTGCAGCCCTGATGTAATTCTGTAATTTTGCATGATAATCTCCTCTCTGCTTTTCTCACATAAAGTACAACATATTTTTTATATTTGGCTAAATCTGCTGAAGATAATGGCTGATCTTCATGCCAAATAAAATCAAGAACCAGAACTGGACTGATAAGATGAACTGGTAACAGAACCACTAAAATCTGAACAACGATTATTTTTAGTATCAGATTTATCAGCTACATTCAAATTCTAGTGAACTACAGTAGTTAAAAGGTTTATATTTTCTTTAAATAAATGTATTTTAATATGTGAAGTTTTGGTGAAGAATCAAATAATGCAGTTTGTTTTTTAAGCTGAAGGTACAGTTTGTTTTCTATTTTAGTAAAGTCAGATCAGAGTAAAAATCTGAACCTTTGTCATTCAAAACCTTTTGCCTGCTATGTGACCTGGAAAATATCATCAACAGTTGGCGGTAACTTACTGCCAGGTGGGTGCCAGCGAACTGCGTTCAGGTGGATGCCGCAGTAGTGGAACATGAATTCATGCTCTGATCGTTCTACTTTCCCCTCCAAAAGTGGCATGAGGTTATAGCCATCTAAGTGTCTGCAAGAAAGATACAATAAATGGAGTTACAGTTCAGAGAGAACTGATCTGATGAGATGCAGTGTAATTTAAAATCAAGGCACAGAGTTAAACAACAGCACTGCATACAGAGAAGGTTCCAGACTATTTATTTTTAGCTCTCTAATGAAACATTTCACGTTGTAAATTTCAATCTTCACGGTTACACAGAGGGTCAAAAGACATGTGGCAGCAGGTATTAATGTTCAAATAAATATTTCCATTTTGAGAAATCCAAATATATGTAACATAAAGATTATATTTTTTTCAAGATATAAATTTTGAATGTACCATATTGTCTCTGACCTTTCTTACGCCACCTACAAGGCTTGCTAAATTAATGCCCACATGGCAGCCTTCTCCAAAACAAAAGACAAGGTTGTTTACAGGTAATGAGGTACTTTTGGATCCACATTTTAATCATGCAGAATACTTAAATTATTATGTTCTGGTTTGGAGTAATTGCATGATCCTTTCTCCCCTGTTTATGTAACTCTGTATTACGACTTGGTGCACCACTGCATTTATCACTGCACAGAAGCTTTTTAGCCCTTCCAAGAAAAAAAAAAACCTGGGGAAACAAATGAGACGCAGTGAAAGACACACAATACAATGAAAGCACACGTATCAGCCGCTCTGTACCTGTCTGGTTCGGTGTCCTTGGCTAAATACTTAAGGGTAGGGTAGAGGTCCATTAGGCTGGTGGGTTCATCTACTACTCTCCCAGCTGCCAGTCTGCCGGGCCAGCGGAAAATACCAGGTACTCTTATCCCACCCTCCCAGCCACCCATGGCTTTCCCACCTACAGATGAGAAAATGTTTATACCATCAACAGGAAAACATCTGAGTGTTTGCTATAGACACATAAAAGATTACAGCGACCGTCTTTAAATAAAAACAGGTTAGGATATCATCTACCTTTATAGATGCTATTCCAGCCCCCTGTCTGGCCGATTGTCGGGACAGCATCCTCTAGGTGTCCACCGTGATCTGATGTAAAGTACATCAGAGTGTTGTTGGCGAGACCGAGGGAGTCCACAGTCTCAGTCACCTTACCTTGAAAACACAACATAGCATTAGAGACGATTGTTGAGGTAATCCATCATGTGAGGGAGTTTAGACTCTATAAACACAGGAACCTGTTCTGACTTTCTTGATGGTTTAAATGTAATTCTGGTATATTACAACCTCTAACTATTTTTCCTGCTATGGCAACATTGCTACAGTGAAATAATATGGGGAAAGACACACAATCAGACAGGGTGTAAACAACAAGGCAACAATTTAGGCAGATTATCTAAATCACTGTATGAGGAGAGGCGTGTTCATCAGAAACAGAAACACAGGTGCCACGGTGACGCTGCCGTGTTGTGTTGATGGCCAACTGCCCTCGAACTACCGTTACAGCCCACACTGTGTAATGTTTAACAATGCATAATAGCATGAACCCATCTGCTTTACTCACCAATGATCCAGTCCATTTCCTCTACATTGTCACCGTAGCGTCCATGGCGACTTTTGCCATCAAAGGCAGGGGTTTTGAAAAGTGGTGTGTGGACATGGGCCAGTGAGAAGAAGAGGAGGAATGGACGATCAACGTTGCTGTGGAGGAAGACAGAAAAAGAGATGCTCTCATAAATATTAACCATTTAGAATATTTCATGTATAGTAAAGGTCAGAGTGAAACTGTATTTTTCCTATAGTGCATCGTGTTTAATCAGTGAGCCATGTATTGACACACAGCTTTAGGGGAGTAAACATGGAGATTAGATTTCTTTTAGTCAATCCAAAGTTCACTGACCTGGTAAAATAAACAATAACTCGCTATCACACCACATATATTATACGTTTATTGATTTATACCTTAAGAGAGTACAATGTCATTCTTCTTAGAATTTCTCCTTAAAGTTAAGACTAGGACCATGTAAAGATAAAGGTTATTCACAAAGCATCTTAGCCCTTAAAAGAGCTTGTAAGGTGACAAACTGTTAAGAGGAAGGAGGAGGACTTTTAAGAAGCATTAATTTTCTACACAATGTGTTCCTCATGGCTTACGCTGGATTTCCCTCTCAAATCGTTATGTGAAATGACCAGAATGACGATTAAACATAAGCAAATAAATATCGATAATAATTATCGACATGTGACTATTTCACAAGTCTGTATATGTTCAAACAAGTTGCAGCTTCTTTTAAATCTGACAACAATTTATTGAACTTTGTTAAATTGTTATAATATAAAATCATTTTCACGATTATTACATGTCATACAGTAATAGCCATAAGTTCTGCGATCGGTGAATTTCACTGTCAGTGAATTTGTTTTTCCCCCTCCTTTTTTCTAACAACCAATCAGAGATTAAAAAAGAATGAGTCATCAACGGGGTCAACCACACCTCCCCACTAAGATAAAAGTTTCTGTCCCCTCCTTGCTCTCTCATGAACTTCCTAATTCACTCTTAAGCTAAGATTCCTTGCTACTGTAAGAATGTTTAGGCTGAGTTAGGAGCTCTCTGAATCTTTGCGAATACAGGCCCAGGTGTTTTAGGAAACTGCATTTTATTTATTTTTTGGATGATTTTCATCTTCAGTAGAAACAAAGGGCTCTGGGCTGAGTGCCACAAACAGGATGAAAGTATCAAGAAATAGTGTTATGATACAATAACTCTAGCTTTAGTCTTTGAGACACTTTCCTGAAAATCCATTTTCTTACCATGAATGATTTTATTTTAAAGTGACATGTGTGTTATTTTGCTGGTGCATTCCTACCTCCTTATGAAATGTTGTGCTTCTCCCAGCAACCTCTGGGACAGTGTCTGCATTGTCATTGGCTGCTCAATCACATCTTGGTTCCTCATAATGATACAATTCCAGGTGGGCAGGAGTTTAAAGGGCACATACCACACAGCTGTTGCTAGGATACTGAGAGAGAAGAGCGTGACCAGGAGCCACAGGCTGACATCAAGGAGGCCACACACACGGACACATACCTGGAATTAAGCAGCACATGCACACACAAAAACGCTGTCATACAGTACATCATCACGACATGTAACCACATATTAACACATAACTTCCTCTGACGCACGTCGTCTGCACGGTAATTGTATAGCTGTTTACACAATTTGCATTCAGTGAAGTTATTACTATACTTAAAACGCTGAAAAGAGAAAGAAGTGCATAGATCTATGTAGAAATATACATAATATACCAAAAGTAAGACATACAACTAGAACAGTAAATAGTGCTGTTAAGGTGTATGTTAATGAACAATCCATTGCCGATTGTAAATTGCAATTGTAAAATATCCAGGGTAAAGCTTAGGGCCATATAACTCCCTCAATAAAACCAACTGACATTTAGATTTTGTCGTCTTCATTGAGGACGTCATGGTGGGCCGTGAGAAGGCTCTGGCTCTCTCTATGTTCACGTTGTGTCTATGTTGGTCCTCTTCAGGTACGTTGAGCTTTTTACCACAGTGCAAAGACATGCACGTTAGGTTAATTGATGACACACCACCATAGGTGTGACTGTGAGCATGATCGATAGATTTGTCTCAATTCATGGGTTGCAGTGACGTCACGTCGAAGGGACCGCCGCCATATTTGTGTCCGATTTGACAGGTCTCCTCATATGACAGCATGCAAACCGCAGGATGGAAATGACAGTTTCTTGACAAAATGACAGGGTTTCATACATCCTGTCTGGGTTTATATCTCTAACAACAGACAAACTCTATATTATCCCACTTATTACACAGTTTATGAATTAATTAATTAATTTGAGACGTAATGTTGATCAAAGTACTTAGTCCGGTCACTTCTCCGCTGTTTGCTCCTCACCCTCCTCTCGGTCGACTTGTGTGTAGTTGTTTTCAACGAGCTTTTGATAATCAATCAGTAGATTGATGAATTATCATGTAAATGTTACGATGTGCGCATTTATGTCGTCCTGTCTGTCATAAGAGATTACGGTTACGGGACACGTTTGTGTCACGGACTCGCGGTGGCACAGACACAACTGGTCACAGCTGTGACACTGCGCTGGCCCGTCCGCTCTGTCCGCTCTGATCGCAGGTTTGGTTTCCAGCAGCGGTGAGGGAGGCAGAGAGCCTCCACTCTCCCTCTAACAAGCTACAAGTCATTTCTCTAACATCACAATTAGTCTGAAGCTGGTAAAAATTAAACACAAGGTAAAAATCCTTGATAGTTATTCTGCCCTGCTCCGCTTATCAGAGCGGCGTCCCTAGCAACGGCCCGTTTTACTTAGCAACGGTCTGTTATACAGAAATAAAAGACCCTAAATGCAGAATCAGTGAGTAATTAATAAGAAAGTAATCAAAATGCAGAATTCAATATATCCATGTTATTAAAAAAAAAAGTGAATCCCCTCTTTTTGTGAGACTTGTCACAGCCCACGCTGCCACTGATAGACTGCCTGCAGTCAACTATTTATTCCGCCTATAACTTTACGTCTTTTGGGATGGAATAAAACTGCAGTCCGGGGTTTTTTTTTGGCGACTGCTATCACAGTCAACAGCACAATATAATCCTGGCATCTTTCAAATAACGTCAATTTTCGGTCTCTTGCTGATTTCCTCCTACTACTCCACTTGTTCTGGTAACGTAACATGCTGTGATCTGTGCCCAGATCGCCCTGATTCGGACACAAATATGGCGGCGGAGAAACACAGTGACGTCATGTGAATCTAATGAATATGTCAACCCTGTGATTAACTGGCGTCTAATCCAAAACGTTTTCAATGATGTTCTATTTCTGTACAATGCAGTGTACTTGTAAGCTCTCGACCCTAACCCTATAAATTCTAATGTAAACCACACACACACACACACACACACACACACACACACACACACACACACACACACACACACACACACACACACACACACACACACACACACACACACACACACACACACACACACACACACTAAAAACCTAAAGAAAATCAGTACAGTCAAATCAAAACCTCTGTGGCAATGTCTCAACCCCTATGCCCTTATACATGTCACCTTAGCATCACAGATGGTATCATTTATTGCAGGGCTGCTTCACTGTATTGCACCAGACATGTGGTGTAACATGGCACTTGGATTCTGTTTGTCTGTAATTTCATGAAGTTGCCACTAGATGATATCACAAACCATTACCAAAGTAGTTGCTCATTTTCACCTAATGGAACATAGTACATTGTGTCCTTGTTCATACATACAGGGCAGTATTTAAATTTAGGTCAGAAAATAGTTTTATAGACTCATGTCTCCCTGCAGGCTGAACTAAATTGTTCTAGTTCTTTATTTTCTCCTCCTTATTTTTCCCCTTCAGAACAAATGCCTGTTTCAAGTTGTCCTGCTTGCTCTACCTGCGGCACAGCTGTTTTCCATTTGTCTGAGTTCCCATCGCCAGGTCCTCACCAAATTTCACTTTCGACATTATTTTGCTTTCCCCTAAAACAGGTTTCTGGCTGACGTGACTGTGAGTTTCACAATTGGAGCTTCTGTTCCCAGTCTTTTTTCAAACCCCGTGGCTCATGTCTAAGTGATTACATATTAGTTCATTTGCTTTAGGGCGAACAGCACAGCAACTCTTTGTTTTCCGATTTCAACCTTGTTGTCTGGCAACCCAGATGTATTTGTTTGTTATCTTCCTCTTTTTTTTTCCTTTTCTTTTGTTCTCGAGACGAGTCATCTTTTTCCTGCATTATCTAAACGTCTTTTGTCCAATCCACCGTTGTGTGATCATTTCCAAGAAAAGGAAAATAAAAACTGAAATGATTCAAAATCCGCCTCACCAGAGAGAACAGACCCACTCCGAGAAGGATGGCCATGTTTTGGAGTGTGTGCTGGAGGTCTGCCAGGACATCACTCCCATGTCCAGGCACACAGTCGTTGAACAGTGTAAATGGCAGGCCATAGAAGTAGCTGAAGCCATGCTGGTTTGGGTGATGACAGTGATCTCCTCTGTGTTCACAGTTCACACCCAGGTGCCATTTACCTGCAGGGACAGTGACACAGAAAGACAGACACAGGAACAAAGACAAGAGACAGGAGTAGGAATACAGGTCAGATTTTTGCAATGAAAACTGTTTACTTACTTAGAATTACTGTATTACTATTGCTGCGTCTGTTTTGCCTTGATATTGTCTGTCTGTGTTCTGTTTTGTAATTGTCCATTGTATGATTTGTCGTCACAAGGTTTCAAAGTCTTCTTGTTTATGTTTTCTAGAAACCTGCCTTGGGACTGCGGCTGAAATTTAGCAGTTGTGCTAAGTCCGGCACATTTACACTGATGCTTAATGCGTCAGTGTTGATGAATGTGCACTGTCCCAATTCAATAAATAAAGAAATTAAATGAAAGATAATCATAATACTATCGTGACAAAGCTAAAGAATAAATAAGTTTCAACACACTGAAACACAGAACGAGACACAGCCGCAGATGTGGGGTCAGGGTGGAGACCCATCAGCCCAGCCCTGCCACAGATGTGACAGGTTTGCATCGCCTCCAGCCGGGTATTCTCACTAAAGGTCAGGGTGATACCTTTTACGTCAGAACAAATCAGCTGCAGGTTCAAACACAACAGCCAAGAAGTCATCGAGGCACGTGTATCATGAGTGGCATGTACCTGACTCTGAGTCATCCATTCAGAATCTCAGTTTCATGTTGTTTCAAATAGACAGAAAAAAAAGAAAAACATTCATGTGAAGATATCTTTTCAGCAGTTTATACAAACTGCAGAAAAGATTATCTTGCCATGAAAAATATTAAGACACTTTTGTAGCAGTTTTGAAAAGCCTAAACTATAACTAGAGTAAAAAGTTTCTTTGCCTCCCACTGTTTTTTATTTTATTTTATCAGTGTTGTCATTACTGTACGCCTGTGTGCAATGTCCTCTTTTAGCAGTGCATGCTGCGAGAAGCTGGCATCGTTTAAATTATACTACATTTTCAGTCCATTAAATCCAATAATATTTCCCCTCAGAAACCAACACACACAATTTAGTCATATTTTTGTGCTGCCAAAGCCTCCAGCTAGAAATACTGGGCTCTTTCAAGGAGGCAAAGACAAGCCAGAAATAGAAAGACCTTCATGAATTTCTTTAGCAATGTCATATGAATTGAGAATTACAGGGTCACTAATATTCTATCACATGAATTGTAATGAAATGTATTACCTTATTTTATGCAAAATGCAAACCAATATGTGTTTCATGTGAATGTGATGTCCCTAACTGCATTTCAAATTGCCTCATTATGTACAATAACGTCTTTTTCCTCCAGTCTAACACACACAAAGAGAAGACTTCAAGAGCAGACACACCCAGACTCTATATTCTACATATCCACCAGGCTGTGTGAAATGTGGCCAACTGTCTTTTCTGTGGGTGCTGGGAAAGGGCCGGGGGAAATTCTATATTAAGGACTGGAAAGTCAATGCTCACATTATGTTATCTCACCCACTAGGCCAGTAGTGTATCCTTGTTGCTGCAGCCTCTTAGCGAAGGTGGTCTCGCTTGCAGGAAGCCCCCCTGAACCGCCGAGAAAGAGCAACACCTGCACACGGCCTATGCTGCCCATTCCTGATCAGGACACACATGAAAGAATAAAATGAATGAACAAAAATAAATCACGCTATGTTTGACACGCTCATCGGTGCAAACATGCCTCTATTCACACTGGCTGAACAAGTTTTTGAGTATCTGTTACCTGAGCGTATTGCATAACGCCCTGTCATAAACGCAGCCCGGCTTGGAGTGCAGAGAGGAGCAGCTGCGATGTGCTGAGTGAGCTTCACCCCTTCAGAAGCCAGTTTGTCTATGTTGGGAGTCCTGCAGGGACAGAGCAGGTGTGGCACATCTGAATGATACTGAACAACATCTGGCGTGATAGACAGGAAGGGATGGATGAAGATGTTAATGATAAAAAAATCAATGTCAGAAACTGGAGGCAATGAGGCCTGAGCAAGAGGGAGACACACACACACACACACACACACACACACACACACACACACACACACACACACACACACACACACACACACACACACACACACACACACACAAGACCTGTGGCGCATTTGTTCAGAATTACCTGATGGTGTCATTACCGTAGCAACCCACATCACCTATGCCCAAGTCGTCAATCATCATCAGGACAAAGTTCGGCTTCCGGTCCACTTTCTCCCCCGTGACCTCACTTCCTGCTGCCAGGAGCAGGGAGAGAAGAAGAGGTGCCACCAGAGGGGACCTAAAAAAAACATTTAAAAATATTAGAAATTTTTTTTTTAATGGCATGATTTGTAAATGCATTGGTTAACATTTATTGTTTTATTTATTAAACTCTCTAAATTTGTTTTCTACTTTTTTTTATTGGTCAAACAAGATATCAAATACCTTTTCCTGCCATTGTATTTACCAAACAATGAAACCATTAATTCAAATAACAACAAATAAGTTAATACATTTCATTGGTGATTATTTTTTAAATAAGCATAAGCTGCTGCTGCTTTAAAACACTGTTTTGCTGAAGCTTGCTTCTTCAGGCAGAGCCATTGCAGCTCATTAATTTCTCCAAGTAGGCTGCACCCTCCCTGTTGTCACTTCCTTTTCCTCCTCCTCCTCACGAGTAAACGGGAACACAAAACCAGTTTGATTAACCCTGTGGCATAACTGCACGCTGTGTCCAGATCATCAAACACTGGAGCATGAACCTTGTGAACCTTGGTCTCTCACAACGGGAATGACTGATCTCTCTCTGCTACACGTCACGGTGACTGACTGATGTCAGCCACGGCCACACTTTGCACTTCTGTGCGTTTAAAAAGCAAAGGCTGTAGACCTACTGTAGGCTACGTGGTGCAGGAAGGTGCCAAGGGTGAGCAGAGTGTGCATTGAGGAAAACCGTTTAGTTTCACGTCTTAATTAATTGTTAATGTAGAAGAATTGACCGTGGTTATTAAAGAGTGCATTGCATGTGCTGTTTTAATATAGCAAAGGCAAATTGTGTGGACTCACCTCATTACTGCACAGTGCACCGATTCATAAAACTTCAACTCTCTGACACATCCACTCTGCTGGAGCCGCTGCTGAGCCCGCCTCCCTCGCCACAGTCGACCTTTAGCTTATGAGCGCACAGACACTTTTACCTTAACGAATGGATGAAGTGCGCAATGTAAAACATTAGTGTGTGAGGAGGAGTCTATCCATCTGTTACAGATTATCCCATCCATACTATGTCCACTGTGCTTTGTTAAATGGTCTTGGACTCAGTTGAAAGAATAGTTTTCAGCAGTGTTTGTCATATAATCTTCTTGAGCACAGTTTTAATACATCTCGAGGTGCCCACACTGGATTGCAGCTTTGTTTCTTCTCTACCACACTGTAAAGGAAAATGACAATAATTTCCTCCAGTGGATGTCATCGCCGCCCAATGCAGATCAAAATTTCACACCATCAATCATAAATGATGATGTATTGCTCATCACAAGAGTTCAAACCACTGAACCTTTATGTCTTATGGGCCTTTTACAGACAATGCAAAGTCAATCCTCCACCACAAGTTGTTTGTGAGAAGTTTAATCACAAAGTGATTTTTCCCTCTTATGCTGGGTAATTTGGATCATTTTTAGAGATCTGACGGGTAAAACCGTTGATGAAAATACAAAGAACCAGAAAAGCCGATTGTGTTGCAGTAACTTTTTCTTCTTCTTCCTTGTTTTGACATGTCAGATTTACCTCTGTGGGGGTTCCTCATTCTCAGAAATAATAAGTTGACCTTGATGATGTTTAGGCCTGGAAACAAAGAAATAAACAATAGCCTAACATTCAGATGTTATTTTACAGTGAATCAATAACTTGGCATTTAGGGACCAGACCAGAGTTCTTCTACACTGAGGTATATGTGCTTTTAGTTCTGTGAATTCTCTGACTGGATCAGGCATTTTTATGAGTCAGTTAACCCGCAGACACCAACACAGCTTAGTTTTTATTGTTTATGTGAAAGATAATTTGATCTGATTTATTTAGAATCAAATCATCTTTATTACTGAATCAATACCAGGTCTGCTCACAGAGCTGGGTTTAATTACACTGTTGTTGGTGTGGGCGTAATGACTGATGGGTATGAAATGAATATTTTCACACATTCAGAAACTATGCATGTATTTATTTAGTAAGAAAAACCAACCCAGGTTCTCACATAATTTCAGACAGCCTCAGGTGTATGTTAATGTACCTGTCACCATCAATCATTCACAACGCTCCAAACTCTGTGCATGAGTTCCCTCCTTTAAATATCTCACATATCAAGCATTTCAGGTCATGTCTCATGGTGTGTGCATGTTACTGAGTTTGCAGCACCTTGCAGGGACTCAAGAAAAGTCACATAGAGAGACAATTTAACATAAAGGTGTTTTACCTATCAATGAAAAGCAGTACAAAATGTTTAAGTCATGCACACACACGCAAATATACTTGGCAGGGGAATAACACACCAACTCCCACGAAAATGTTTTATTGACTCCTCAAACATTATTTACACAATTCCAGAAGAACAACACAAGTGCCAGATGACAAAAATTAAGAAGACAGTTCCTACAAAAAAATAAAAACAGAATATTTAAATAAAAAGGAAGAGTCTTACACTGTAGTCTAAATCAAAAATGAATTGTCTAAATATGTTAAATGGATCAAGATGTATACAGGATAGGAAAGCGCTTCTCTCTCATGATGACATTGTCCTTTGTTGGGATATTGAAGAGTAAGGCAGGACTGGTCAGCACTGTTACTGATGCCCTAGCATTAACTGGGAAGTGCACTTCAGGCCTCAATAAGCTGACGATTCCCTTTACATTCGGGTTTGGATGCTACGCTCCATTAGTTTGTGTTTACAAGGAATCTGACTGCTTGGCACTAAATGTAAAATGGACTGTAAGGCTCAAAACATACAGTAAGCAGTCCTTATTCCATTGTAAGAGATTTATTGTTGTTTCAGTCCCCTTTACATGAAATCAGTCCCGGTGAGGTGTGTGATTGTGCACTGCAGGACAGCTGAGTGCTTCTGCTGATTCGTTTTGCACTCACCAAATCGCACAAAGGAGGCAAGAACTGCGTTGAAAGGAGGATCTTGTTTTGAAAGGCAGCGGTGGCTATTTCTGAAAGCTTGTAATTATTTAGTGGGTATTTTGTGCATTATCACTCCATGCCAATGTAGGAAATGTGGTAAGAGATTTCAGACACACTATCCGCTTCTACAGAGTGTCACGAGAAACTCGGTCTATCACAGATTACAGGATAAGAAGGCAATTCAAACATAGCTTTGACCTCGCGTCCAGTCCACAGTTCATACAGTAGAATTAATCGATATGTGACATCACAGATTATTATTATTATTTCTCAGCTTGAGGCAAGGCTGTTAGCAACAGTCTCTGTCCTGTATTGCAGCTATATGGTGCTTTACAAGTAACACACTTTACATGAACTGCAGCACTATGCAACCTCTATAACCCTATGCTTAAAGGGAGCAGAGCAAGTACAAAACTGCAAGGCAACAAAAGACATTCAGAAGTTAATAATTTTGTGCTACAGTGGCAAAAACCAAAAACAGAAGAAAAGAAAAAAGAAAGAAAAACTGTTGGGCTTTCTTTTTTTTTTAACTAACAAATGCTTTAGCTCTGCTTCGGCATTTCACAATGATAATCACAAAATACCACAGCAAGCAAGTTGACTGAAGATTATCTGTGTCAGCTCTGAGGCACCACTGCTAAATGTTAAATTCATACAGTATTAAAAAAATCACAGGTGAATGGTGTTTGTAATGTGGAACTATGAATGATACAAAAACACTGTGGCAGCAACTGGCTTGCTCAATTACAGAGACACACGACGACGAGGGTCTCACTGCTTAAATTAATAAAGATGAGATGCCATATCAATCAAAAACAGTACCGGAAATAAAACAGCAAACTGGCCCACTGTGAACAGACATGTAGCAACTGTTATAATAATGTAGAATAATGTAACAGTATTACTACCACAAGCAGTTCAAAGAAAAGACTTTCAACCACCAAAGTGCCATACATTCCTCGATTTCCTTTCTATTTTTTTTTTTTTTTTTTTTTTGATACATTCATCTACTATTTTGTCTGTTTTGACTCTTAAATGCTCCAGCTCTCTTCTGTGTGTCTGCGAATTGGTCAAGCCAGGCTGTGCCAGTGAAAGGCACTATAGAGAAGAAATTACTGCATCACAACTAGACTGACACGTACTACATCAGAACAATGTCTAATACATTACTACATGACCTCTTGAATTTGTTCATGTCAGATGAACATTCGTCCATTGACAGAAACATGGTTGGACTAGACTCCACTTCAGTTCTCCTCAGTAGGTTTAGAAAGTGTTTTTATTGAGGGGTGAAATATTGGTAAAATATACAAATGTCTGTATTTGGATTTTTGAGGATTAATCAGTTAAGTTACATATTAATCAGAAATGTCACTGATCTCATTTTAATTTCTTAGACTGACTGAGGAGGAGTGGTAGTAACCTAACATGATTTAAAATTAAGCCCCATCACCAGTCAAAAAACACACACAAATGCACAAACGTGCGCGCACACACACACACACACACACACACACACACACACACACACACACACACACACACACACACACACACACACACACACACACACACACACACACACAGTGACATCAGTGGCCCTCTTACAGAAACACACATTGGACCATTCAAGAGCATCCCCAGAATTCTAGGATGATAATTATCCTACTGTACTGAATCCAGAAAATGCAGTTGTAGTTATTGAAGCCCCTTGTTATCCATTTATCCTGCATTAGTACTGCAAATAACTATGTTGAAAATGAAAAAATATGCTTTACTTAAGTGACTGTTTGCCTGTAGATGTAGAAGAATCATATGCGTGGCTCAAACAATGACAGAATTTGGAAATAAAAATTCCACCTGTAAGAATTCAGTACAAAGTTAAACATCTACAACATCAAAATTTGTCACTGGTTTATATTCACACTGAATTACTAGAACTAGAAGGTAGCCATACAAATAACATTAAAAAAGGTAGTTCTATAAGTTAGCCATCTCATGGTCATTCTTATTTAGAGATCTAATCTATTTAATGGCCCCTATGAAAACAAAGAAAGTTTTTGGATTTGGTTTAAAGTAGAAAATTTGACCAATCATTGCAATAAAGTCCTATGTTGAAACATTCATAAAACCCCTAAGGTTCACATATTACTTGCTTGTTCCTATCTAACTCCACCCCACATATATGCACACACATAATGATGAACACACAAACACACACACACACACACACGCATGCACACACGCACACACACACACACACTCACACTCACTCACTCACTCACTCACACTCCCCCGAAAAATGCACACACACACACACACACACACACACACACACACACACACACACACACACACACACACACACACACACATAAGATCAATGAGACAGACACACACACAGCCCTACTCCGGGCCTCACAGTAATTTAGCTCTACGGAGAATAGAGTCTAACAGTGAGATTGCCACTTGCTTGACTGTAGTTGGTCCAGACAGTCATGTGATCATTGCTGGTCTAGGATGAGTTCAGCAGGGTGCTAAGGACTGCAACAAGGGAACAAGGAGTAAGTGGAAAAGGTCAAAACAATGTGCATGTAATGTAGGTGTGTTAACGTATTGTTTGTGTTGCTGTCATACCTTGGGGATCTGACTGTGCCTCTGTGGCATCAGCTTTTCGTGCAGCTTCAGGATCAGCTTCTAACCAGAGAGACAGCAAGTCAGTTATACTCAAAAAAACACACAGACAAACTGAAGCAGACAAGGCTTTGCATGCCAGTTTGAATTTTGCAAGCATTTAGCTAATTAACTTCTTTTTCTACTCATTAGCATAGATGACTTTATAGTGTCCCCTCTGGCAAATTTGACAAATAGGGATTTATCCCTCTTCTATAATTGTGAAACTATACAGCTCCACTGACCATAAATTAAGTATGACAATGAGAACACCCAGCGGGAGTTTCTGGGGACATTAATATTTCTCGGCTCTAATTGCTTGTTATCACCACCATGGAAATTTGTTTCATTTTTTCTGGCTTTAACGTACAAAACTATTTGTATCTTTTCAGTCAGAACTTCCCCATGTGTCGTTAGGGAAACAGCTCTGGGCTGTGATGACATTACCAATTACATACCCTAGATCTCATCTGAGGGAGAAAAGGCACTGAGCTGTCTCAGAAATTCACAGAGGAATAAGACAGATGAAATTCTAAAAGTGACGCTTTTTGAAATTTAGAACAATGATTTGCAATTTTTATTCAAAGTATAATACTTATCATATTCTCACATTTGCCTTAAATCAGTGAAAAGGTGAACGGCCTGTTGTTCATGTTGACTGTAAATGAAAACTATGCTGAATTGGCAGTATCACTGTGCAGGGTGTGTGTGAGTTGAGTTGAATTGACAACACTTCCTGAGGGATAAAGCAGCTGAGTCTGCTATGTCTCAAAGAAAGACTGCTGACCTCCAAAACTGACAACACACACCACAACGCACCTGTGCTGAGCTAAGTTAAGAAATGTTACACTTATTCGTATCTTGGTTAAAAGCTGAGATTCTGCCCTGACCCAAGTCTCCTGTCTACAGCCTCTGCTGGCCTTATAATGATCTTATTGCAATGTGGGTTTAACACAAGTGAATTACTGTAAATAACATTGAGCTGAAGGTGTGGCCAACCTGTTCTGCTTAACTGGTCTTAAAATGCGGGCACTACATAGCCATTAAACAAAATCTTGGCTTGCAAACCAATTCTTAATAAAGACAGGACTCTCTTATGTAATGAATAAATAATCACCCTGTCTGTTCTTGAAGCAGAGTTTCTTCTTCTGATAGGTGAAGTATCCAGTAACTGCTCCCACAACAGCCACACCAACTGTAGCCAGGATGCCTGCTAAAGAGCTGGAGCTACCTTCTGCAGGAAACAAAACAAACACAAAAAGAAGAGAGTTAATACCAATGCATCAGATCTCCAAATGATCACAGTTGCCATTTCAATTCTAAATACATTAGTTTGAACATGTTTTATTCTATATGTATATACTGTATATATACAGTATATGTGACTGCACTGTGTTGAATGTTATTCAGCGTAACACCTGCCTATGGAGATGGCAGGTTTCAGAGTCAACACGGGGTGCGTTTTGCAATTGAAATGATGAATGGCAATTCAGCAGTGAAAGTCAAAGATGTGTGTGTATGCCTGTCTCTCCGTGTGTGTGTGTGTGTGTGTGTGTATGAGAGCGAGAGTCACTGAATAGATAGACTGAAGCATCATCTTGTTCCAACATTTCCTGATCCTGTTTCTCTCGCCTATCCCATAATTTAAAGCACTAAAGGAAAGCATTCACAGTGACAGCATAAATCTGTCTGTACCTGTGACCCAGTTACTATGACAACAATGATCTGAATGGTTCTCATGCTGTCATAGCAGACAGAAAACACATTTCCTAGTGTTAAGGAACAGAAAGAAAACACAGACGACCTACGAGAAAGGCACGATGACTGGCATGTTATTGATAAATCTCATTTTGAACACATTAAAAATACATTAAATGCAGAACAAATAGCACAAAATTACTAGACAGTACCCCGAGTAAATGTAATGATCTACTTTCACCTGTGTAATTAACAAGTGATCATAGAGCAAAGATATTTAATTAAGATACTTTTAACCTTCATATATAAGAAGTCTTTGTTCCTCATAATAAAATTAAGATCTAGTACATGAAACAGAAAATGTAAGGAAGCATCTCCAATATGTTACACTAAATGTTTGAGGTTCAGCATTCAAGGTGTGATGAAGGTACACTGCCACCTGGGTCAAAATTACATTATTTAATATACAGACAACCACTTAATTTATCTCCTTGGGCAAATTATGTTTATTTAATGGCTATTTCATGATGCTGTAACCTTCTGAATTTACTCCAAATGAGGGGAAGTACAGACTAGATTAAGAGAAAGAAAATATATTGCTGCTTAAATTAAATCTGAAACTGCTTTTGTTCAATTTAGGATTTAGGAATTCCCAATTGAGTATTTACTCTACACTGTCCTTCATAAATATTTATTAATTTAACATCTCATCTTAAAGCTAGTTCTTTTCTCTCCTTTTACTCTTCAGAGGATTAAAGCCAGTATACGCTAAAGTGACAACAGAGACTGAGATTTGGGGCAGTTGGGGCGTAACAGGTGAGTAAAGAAGAAAGAATGAAAGAGCATTTTAATTCAAGTGATAAACAAAATGAAAGAGAAAAACAAGGGAGTGGTATCAGTCTCGTGTGAATTTATATTAATAAAAACGGTAATGAGTCATTGAAATCAAGTGAATAGAATGACGTGAGTCACTAAGAGGAAGTAAAGGTGGGTGTACACATTGACATGTATGAACGGGCACATTCACAAAAGGCTGCATGAACACACACGCACAGACAGACACAGCTGACAGATAACATGCAATGTGAAAACAGAAATCTATGGGAACCTATATGGGAACTATGTAGTCAGCAGGCACAACCCCTATCACATTACTAAACGTGACATAGCTGAAGTCAGTCAGAAGTCAAGGAAACCTCTGATAGCCACAGTAGACCTTGTTCACAATTATGATTCGTCACTTATAGATTGAATGCTAATGCGAACAAAGTGCAATTTCTTTGGAATAATGTTGAATCAATCTGACTTCCTGTAATAATATTATAGGATGAATTAGACAGTCCACTCCATGAATACTGGTCTAGGTGCAGTGATAACAATCAATATCATTTTTCTATATTTCCAACCCATACTACAGTTATGAATATCAATAGATATCCCACGCTGGTGAGTCAAAGCTTTTAGTCACTTCTCACCAGAAGGCACAGACATCACCATTTAACTCTTTGCCTGAACTTGTCATTCATAACATTATGCAAACATACGTATATGTTCAAAAGAAAGTTCAGGATTAAAACGAACTGAAAATGTCATAGAGTGACAGCACACCTGCCTAGGGTTCATTGCATAACACAGGACAGTATGGTAATGGGTGGATAGTGTGGGCAGTAGTGGATGTGTTCAAAGTTTAAAAAAAAAAAAAAAAAAAAAGGGGGAAGAATGACGACTCACCTTGGGCCTCAGGTTTGTTTGCTGTTGAGAACAGAGAACACACAAAAACAATTATCAGTGTGGAACATCTAACCATCTATTCAAACAAACGAAAACAGAACATGAAGTTACCAGAGTGAAAGAACTTCTCCCAACAGATGTAGTGCGACTATACTAGAGAGAGACATTGTTTGAAATAAAACAATATGGGAGAAGCATTTTGCCCTGAGTCTTCTATCCTGTTTTTATTGTCAGAGGCATGCCAGTAATATCCTGTGTGTTTCAGCAGTTTTCAGAGGTACATAAGCTCTACTATCAGCGATGCTGCTGCAGAGCTACAGAATTGGTGAATCCAATTCGGGTTTGTGTGATTCAGAATGAAGATGTGATTATTTTGCAGTATGCAAGGTTTGACCACAAAAAAAAGGCCTTACCATCTGCAGCAGCGCCAGCAACATGTGCTGAGGAGAGAAGAGAGAGAATGATTAAAAGAGCATGGATGTATGTTCAGCATTGTGACAGAGGTGGCACAGAAGAAAAAAGCAAGAAGCAATATTATTCTCTTTGTGGTACTTTATCCCTCAGAGGTATTTGAAGGTGTAGAGTTTCTGTCCTAACCGGTCTGGAAACACACAGCCCTCACACATTTAACTCCTGGTGAAGTGTCCCTTCTGTAAACGGACAGATATGTTTTTATAACATCAAAGTGATTAAATATCTTTGATTGATTCCACATGCAAACAACACGTTATCTTCCTCTATGCCTGTGCCAACATGGCTGCCCTCTACCTGCCTCAACTTGACTGAGCCACTAATAACACAGCACTAAAAAAGAGTGCCTTTTCACTAGATTATAATGATTCTGACGGCATAATGAATCAGCTTTGAGACAGGGAGTAAATGGTGGATGCTGACAGGAACTGCCTAAGGAAAATCTCTTACTCCTGTCAAATTACCCGGTGGCTAGTGATTAAAGTTTCTCAACCCAGGGGGTAAACCAAGTAAAGTCGGTTTCTTGTCATGGGAACAAAGCTCATTAAATTAGAATGGCACACACACAGTATAGAGGTCTAGCAGGAAAAAGTCTCAAAATACTATTTACAAGGCACAGTCTTTCAGGTGTCAAGTGCTACAAACCATCTGGTGCAGGTAATACTTTGTAGTTTAATGTCAGACTACAGCCAGCACACCATGCGCATGAAGATTGCCTGCCATGGGATTAGATGCCATTGTTCATAAGGCAGTGTTCGTTTTATAAGTAATAAGACTTGATGCCAGTTTCAACAGAAATGGAAATTAAGTGAAGGGGGTGGGGACCTTTTTATGTATTAGTCCACCTCCGCTCTATGCTTTAGCTGCATTTCTCAGATAAGAAGACAAAGGAAAAGCAACTCCCCAAAAAAAGGGGCGACTGGTCTAACTGAGTCATGTGGTGAAATTGCATCAAACCAAGTATCTTGTCTTTGGATGTGTGCGTGTTGTCCAACATGATTATTATGATTTTATATGTATTTGTAAAATAAGAAAAGTTGAGATGTTTCTTCATGTCTCAAAGGCGTCTAGACATTGAGATAAAGAAGGCTTATCTCCTTGTACTGCATAGTTTCAAACAGCATAACGTGTGATCAAAACAAAACATATCATGAGATTGCAGTATCTATGAAAAGTGAATGATCTATTCTAACCCATCTCTATCTAACTCCCCAGTATTGCTAACAGTGTACTTTTTCAAATCCTATACCTTGATTATTGATTACAACAATCAAATCAACATTTTCAAAACAGCAGCATAATAGTTGTCATTTGTAATATTGGTATATGTGGGTTATACTGTATTGTAAGATGTTTTTCCTGCTCCTAAAGTTAGGGTTACTGCATGGGGGTGAACACTCCATGTTGCCACTGGTTTGGAAAGCAGCTGGCACCGAAGCAATCTACATCAACCATCCCTATAAAAACACTCTCTGATGCTGTGAGTCATTCCTGCAGTCTGACTGGTGCCCAACCTACATCAAGAAAAGATGCTGGAGCAGTATCCTTGGCTGCAAATTAAAACACACCTGCACTAGTAAAGAGGAGTGCTATCAAAATTGAACAATAATTCAACAATTGCACAACTCACATGGCAACATCAAGATACATGTTAATTATCATCAAGGTTTTAAAGCATTCTTTTCACTGGGCTTGTTAAATACTAACCCTCATTTCCCATAGCACGGCCCTTTCCTGGAGGATCCTGGGTGTCTGTTGTGGGATCTCCTGCCAGAGCATCCTTCAAGTCGAAGTCTGCATTAGTGACAGAAATACAATATTAATTCTTTACCGTCCCACCCAAGAGGACTAACTCCCAGATGTTTGCCAAAAACATGTCCTCTAACACAATATTCATCATCCTTGCTCTACACTGTTATGTGTTAAACTGTTTAATGATAATATCAGCTTTGAATTTCTCCCTGTTTCAGTGTCTCCGGTCAATGCCCTCAATAAGCGCTCTGAAACACTACCAGGTCCCAGGGTGTGATGCTGTTCCTCTGAACTGGTGTTGACTTAAATTAAAGGATATTATCTGTCAGGAACGATACCTTACCCTGACTCTGCATTCACAAGGGGGGAAAACCCAAGTGACTTATTCAACATGTGTGACTCATGTGTGCACAAAGCATTTTCAGGCTGGGCAGGGCAACGTAGGATCGGTGAACTAATTTACGGTACAAAGAACCTCACAGGCGTAATTATCCAGTGACCTATACTGACAGTAAATTCTAATATTGTGCTCACACTGTAAAATGCAATTTTTCACAGATGGGTGGATGCAATGAAACAATATTTTTGAGCCAACTTTTGCACTGGATGGATTCTCCTGTGCAGCCTTTCTTCTTTTATTGATCCATTAACCTCCTTTACTTTTCCTCTTATCTCCCCTCTTTTTTGTTTTTACAGCACTGCCCACCTTAGAGCGGCTTTTCTCCCCGCCGCCCCTTTTTTATCCTCCACCTATCCAAACACTTTTCTTATTGTCAGCACCATGGGGAAAGATCCCCTGCTGGTTATCACATGAAAAAATAACCTCCATAGCAACCTATTTCTGAACTCTCTACGGCTTTTTAGTTGTAAACAATAAGACAGAAGCCAATTATCTGCTAGACAA
Source organism: Trachurus trachurus (assembly GCF_905171665.1). Classification (NCBI taxonomy): domain Eukaryota; kingdom Metazoa; phylum Chordata; class Actinopteri; order Carangiformes; family Carangidae; genus Trachurus; species Trachurus trachurus. Next base: position 13,913,304 of record NC_139899.1, on the reverse strand, counting down.
AAATACTGTTCTTGAAAAGAGAAACAATAACACAACTTTAAACTGAACAGGCTGACATGATGATGCAGTAAAGCAAACCTGAGAGGAGGGAGAGAATGTAGAAGAAAAATACAATGACAGATGAGGGGGACGTTTTAATTGTGATAAAATCGTGCTGAGGTCATTGGGAGGTTTCTTTTCTTAAACCATACCTCCACATGCCTCCACAATTTAGGAGGTAAAAATGTATGGGCCAAACTCCAACCTCATAACCTTTGTAAATGATTTGTATTTTCAAATAGAAAAGAACATCTGTTTGCCATTAATTTGTTCAGAAAATAGGGAGGTGCAGCAAAAGAGTGCACGATAACTCATAGAAACAGGGCATGTGCATTTTAAAACAATGATTGATAATTGAAATTATGAGGGCTCAAATGAAGACAGCGTAGATCAAATGTGTTATAAATTGAAGGTCGCCTTGTTCTACTGAGAGAAGAATATAACAAAACAACATTGTAAACTGACATTCTTCAAATCTGTTTACTCTCAGAGGGTTGCTCAAGGGCAGGTAGTGCTGTGGGACACCAGTTTTCCAGTCTGGCAAGGCGCTCTCCAGTAACACCTCGTTTATAGCTATTATGTCATTTTCAACCCTTTTCCTGCGTTGTAATGTTTTAAAATGCTGCTTCGTTGGAATTAACATTTCTAAGCATGAATTCAACAGGTCAGCTTCTTTGTGGATTCGTTGTTGCTATAGTTACTAAAATAAGCTGGTTTTAATTATGCTGCCCTGAAGTGCTCTTGTATGATGAAAAGAACCTCTGAGTCATATGTACAAGCAATTATTTGTGGTGGGCCATGCTAGTTTGTTTAGGTGAAGCAAGACTTGGCTCCAGAGAGGTGGAGGTTTACACATACTGACTGAAAATTGTTCAAACTGTATGGCTGAGGAGAGAAAAATAACCAAAAAATGAAAAACCTACCTGCAACAATCTCAGGGATAACCTCTTCTACTTTCACTGTTGGAGAAGACATAGACAGAATCACTTTCAAGAACTGAGTATCCTATGTTAGTTGGTGCTGAGACTGGCTGTCCCATCTCAAACACAATCTGACCAATCTCACAACAACACTGCTTTCCAAACAGCTCTCAGAGTAAACCAAATCATAACACAATGGAAAGAATCCTCTTTGAAACACTGGGAAGCCAAAGTAGATTAGAGATCAGTTATGTGTCCCCAAACAGAGATAATGAATTGGCAGAGTGTCTCTTAACTGTTGGAGATAGAAAGCAGAGCCAGATCCTGCCCAAGCAGGCTATGTGACCACAACTGGGTGATCGCACAAGGAAGACACAAAACATTGTGACAACCGTGAAGAAAACAGGACTTAACTGTTCAACAGGTGTGGCTGAGACCGAGTTACACTTCCTTGTATTTTGTAATTCATTTACTGGAATAAGGAACTTTCAATTTGAACTTTTGAATATTCAATCCGAGTCATGGCGGGATTCAATCATATACAATCCACTTTGTAAAATGGTGAAACACTATTATCAACAGCAGCACATTTGCAGAAGACCTGTCTGCTATTTTCTAGCTTTAATACAATTAGAAAAGCAGAAATTGGGTTTCTCCAGCTCAAAAGGAATTTGTGTTTTCACTCCAACAGGACAACAAAAGTGGCTGCACAAATCTCCAGCAATATAGATATAGAAAGCAGAAATATAAACATATATATACAGTAGGTGAATTATCATAACTTTAAAACCTATTTCATCAATGCAATCAACTTTATTATAATTCATGTATGTCTGTCTATTATTTAGACTACCATTACTATTATAAAAGAAACCTGCCAGTACAATGGAGAACAATTCAAAACTACATCTACAGTGGAATCAACAACTTTATTTCAGGACTGATCTAATAGTCACACCTACAAGTAAGACTAATTCTTTGGTTTTAACTCACGGTCTCAGAGGGAAATACCAGGGTAATTAAGAGGAAAAAGTATTGTATGATTCAGTGACATTGGGATCCAAACCACATGGGTTTCTTTTATAGATTCCTACCTGTAGGGACAAGATCGTTCGCTTCTGTTCCGACGTCTGGTACTGCATTTTCCTCTGTTTCTCCTGCTTCAACAGCTGGATCGGTTGGCTCTTCCTGCTTATCTTCTACAGCTGCATCTGCCCCTGCTGCTGGTGTGGCCTCATCTTCGGGTGCACTCTATCCAAAATGCATTAAATAACAGAACATGTAGAAGGGGTACAATAATTTCCTAATTGTATACTGTAGAAGCTCCTCTATAATTTCTGTGTTACGTGTCACTTAAGCTTAATTTTATGGGAAATGTGGAGGTTTCTTAGACTGCAGTGTGTTTGTGAGTAGGTTTGAATGAAACATATAACATTATAATGTAATAATATAATGTTCTGCATTTGTTACTGAGTGCCACCTGAGCAGGTGTTGTATCAACACTTACAGTAGGTTCCTCCTCCTTTGAATCAGCTGCTGGCTCTGGACAGGAGAAGGAAACAAAACAGTGGAGTATAAGATGACTTTTTTGTTTTGATTGGATACATGTGGGAGACAGAAAGATATCTCTTTATCCAATTAGTTTTTTGTTTTTTTGTTTATCATCTATTTATCCTGAGAGTTATAGCACTATAAGCTATCATGAACAGCTCAATGCAGGTTCCAAGCAAAGAGTGTATTCCTTCACCTTCGCACATTAACAATGTGAGTGGAGGGGATGGGGGGTTTCAAGGATCACATGCAAAACTTGGAAGGAGGCTTTGTTCATCAAATTTATGTTCTAGTATGAGGTCTTAGATTGACGCTCAGCCTCATGCTGAATCAATAGATTAGACAAACATTTGTTCTTAACACTATTATCACTGTTGCATCTCAGTGTAAATTATATTATCCTTGGCTGCACTGGTGCGTATGATTAAAGTGGAGAAAAAACAAAGAGTAAAATCAGCTCACTGCTCTTTGTACCCAAATTTTCCTCTGTGGCTGTGCTCAAAGTGAAGATGTGACTGATTGAAATGTTGCATGGCAACAGTGGATAAAAAATAATTTGGGACTAAACAGTCTAGGATGAATGTTGAATAGAAAAAGTGAATAATCATTTTAAATAAACACACAAAAATTATGATTTTTCATTGTGAATATTGAAGCTCAATTGACAACCTGGTGTTGGTGCAGCTGCTTCAGCCTCTGTATCTGCTGCAGGAGTTGCTTGGTCTCCATCCTCAGGTGCAGGAGCTGCATCTTCAGTTGCAGGGGCTGCATCCTCAGTTGCAGGGGCTGCATCTTCAGTTGCAGGGGCTGCATCTTCAGTTGCAGGGGCTGCATCTTCAGTTGCAGGAGCTGCATCTTCAGTTGCAGGGGCTGCATCCTCAGGTGCAGGAGCTGAATCCTCAGGTGCAGGATCTGCTTGGTCTGCATCTTCAGGTGCAGGAGCTGCATCCTCGGGTGCTGGAGCTGCATCCTCGGGTGCTGGAGCTGCATCCTCGGGTGCTGGAGCTGCATCCTCAGGTGCTGGAGCTGCATCCCCTGCCGGTTCTTCGGCTTCTGCTGGCTCAGGTGCACTAGCTTCCTGTATTCAGCACAAAATTTGCATCTCTTCAAATTATGTTTGCATAATTGGCATTCTCTGGAAAACAAATTTCCCAACCTCCACAGTCGAGGCTGTCAGGTGGCTGGAGGTTTTAGAGACACAGAGCTGCCATTACATTTCAAGCCAGTAAACTTATGCTATATCCTTCTATATCCAACCAAGAACTAACACGAGGCACACATTTCTTATCCAGCTGACATGGTTCAGCTTATCAAATGGCTACCTGAGGATTTAGAATTAGATTTTCTTCAGACCTCAGTGAGCCTGACTAGATGACAGTCTGGCTACACTCAGAAGCACTCTTAGAGACATATTGAATAATTCAGACTGCCCAAAGCTGGAGAGAGGTTCTAGGAGCTGCCATGGGTTTATAGATATGTGTGCATAGTGTTAGAGCTGCTGTTAAGCTGATTTTAGATGGTCACACACCCTCTAGCAGCACTCTTGGCTTGGCAAGAGTTTGAAGGTCTACAAACATGTAGGGCTAAGGACAAGAAAGTTGACACATGATCTCAAACTTTGAAAGTAACATACTATTTCCAGCTTTTCACTACTAACCCACCCTTACATTAATCAATTTCTAGATAAGGTGTTGAATCATACAATAAGCCCAAAACTCCACAAATATTTCCCTCTCCTCACCTCTGCCGTCTCCTCAGCCTTCACATCTCCATCGTCCTCTGGTGCTGCTGCTTCAGGGGCCTGGGCTTCAGGAGCGGCTGCGTCCTCCTCTGCTGGGGCTTGATCATCTACACAGAGATGTGTGAAGGAAGAAAGTAACAGAAGAATGAAAAAGGAGCACACATCACGTGAAGCGCTCACTACTGGGACATATCAATTTCAAAAAGTGTGGGGGGGGGGGGATAAAAGGGCTATCCTGACACCCCGGTGCTTCAGTGAACATCACACAACTGACAGAAGCCTGCGCAACTATTGTTTTCATTTTGAAAGGAAGAAAAACCCCAAATCCTTCTCAGTGTCTCAAAGGGATTTCCTTCTGTATTTGAAGACCTGTAACTTGACAACATCAGTGAAATTCACTGTATTGTCCAGTATTTTCTGTCTTCTACTGTAACAGGCAAAAATCTAATGTAAAATCTAAGGTAGAACCAATAAAACCTAAAGACTGGTGGTGATTAGTGTTACTGCCTGTCATGCATCTGTTGTCATTTAAAATCATTAAAATCATCTGTCTAAATGGTTGTCGAGATATTGCGCATTCAACATATTCTCATGAAAGTGACGGGACTATTATCACACACACGCACACACAGAGCCACACCCTGGTCTAATTGGTGCCTGATGTTAACTCTCCGGCCACAACTGGATGACAGACACATCGATCACATCTGACCTGCCTTAACATCATATGAAGTCTCGACCTCTGCACTGGCATCGCAACCCTGTGCTAATGAGAAAATACAAAGAGCACGTCTTTGTCATTATGTGTGCGAGGTGGCCGCAGTGTGTGTGTGTGTGTGCTTGAGCTAGTGCTGTGACATTCCCCTGTTGAATGTGAGAAGCTGAAACAGCAAACTGTGCTCTGACTTCCTTTGCTCTGCTGATTTCAGCAGCACCCTGATGCTGGTTCACTGGGGCAGTCCTTTTTTTCCTTTACAAACTCAAGTACCAACCAGTAACTAAAAGATATAGCCTCCTACAAATTATGGTACGAGTGAGGCTGCCCTGTAGGCTGGCAAAACTGTAATAAGATTTCTGATGGCAAAGAAAAGCGCAGCATGGCAGCACGGGTGCCAAAATTCTGCCAATCCAAGAAAATGAAAACAATAACGTATCAAAAAGTATCTGAACTTTGCTGCTCACTCTTCATTAATGTGCTCTCATATCTTTTTAAACAGGTATGTATTGCCAGGTGAATTTCCAATGAGAGACTGCTGCCTTTGCCAAGTGAGATCGTATCTGTCAGTGGAGCCTTGGGGGAGAGCGGTATGAACACATTTGAAGTGCTTCCATCATGCCATAAATTCTCTCATAGAGAACTGGTGACACCACAGCTTCCTTCACACACACACGCACATTTGTGTAACAGAAAGAAAAAATAAGAGCGTACAACAGTATGGCTAAATACATACTATGTGATGAAATATCAACTTCAGCAAGGCAGACACAGCAACAAAGACACTCTGTGTTTTTCAATGCTCCACCTGAGCATCCAAAGAAAATACTAATCAGTGCCCACAGTGATTTGTTTCAAGTTCAAACAGCTATCAGGACTTAATGAGCAAGACTGCATGTGTGACTGCATGTATGTACAGGGTGTTTCGGTCTCACTATCTCATTGCCTTCCTTGGAACTCATCAAAGACGTACGATTGCACGCCATCCAAGGTAATGCGTCGGTGGAATTAAGGTTGGATGCCAAGTGATGTGTCATACCAGTAGACTGTAAAGATGTGATATAACGTTTAAAAAAAAGAAACCAGATTTTCAATTGTGCGTTATGTTTGTGTTGGTGTTTTTATTATGCTCATGTTTCCACTCGCAGTGGAGAGGACACATGTTTTTCATGTTATTGTGCTCACATGTCCATGAGTGTGTCAGGTGTGATACTCTCATGTAACTTCTCTGTCATTCTCTTGCCAACCCACAGAACATTCTGTTCCCATCTATCAGTTTGCCACTTCCTCCCCTAATAACCTCTGTTACAAACACCCCACCCCCACATTTACCAGCACACACACACAAATGCATGCTTAAAAACTTCTCCTCCCCTCCAGCCCAAATGTACAAATAACCACATGTTCACTCACACGTTAAGTCCATGTGTATGCCCAAGTTCACTTTCACTCTCACACTCTGAGTAAGCACTGTCCTGTTTTGTGTTAGGGCAGCAGTGAAATAAATGGTTGCACATCCAACCCTCTCTCCCCCCTCCCCTGCTCCCCTTCCTTTCTTTTTTGTCTTTTAAGTCTCTCTCCCGTCTTTCCTCTCCTCTCTTTCTCTCTCTGAAACTCCCTCTGTTTCTCTGCCACTGGATTCCCTTGAGGGTGATGAGTCATCTGTGTGTCTCTGACATGGCTGCACGCTATTGTATGTGACTGTACAGCATCTGCAGTGTTAAGCTGAAAAACGGTCCCCAGAGGAAACTGGTCTTAAGTCAGACCAGTTCACACATGTGGGAAAGGGTAAAACTTTGAGCTACATCGTTCTTTTTTAAGACTAGTTAAGTGGTTTGGTGTATTGACGAAGAGACATCTTTCTCTCTCCAGCATGTACCCAATCATCTGATGGAGAGAACAGTTTGTGACTGGACCTAATAGACAAGTTTAGGCAAAAAGGCAAAAATACTACCATTCTAATAAAGAAATAATTTGACATCTTGGGCAATATGCTTGTTTGCTCTCTTGGATGAGAGAACTGATATGACTTACATGTCTGTACAGCAAACAAGAAGATACAGCCAGCAGCCAGTTAGCTTAGCAGCAAGCCTGGCTCTGTTGAAAAGTGATAAAAACCACAACCTCTAATGTTCATTAATGAACACATATCTTGCTTCTTTATTTACTAAAAAGAAAAAAGAAAAAAAGGCGTGTCACAGGTCATGAGCTGCTGCCATGTTTTTCTCAGTTTTGCCAACATACGTATTTCTTTGAATGGAACCAGTTCTAACATTTTAATTACATCTGAATCGTTAAAAAGTTTTAATTTCTATTCCCCTAAACGTCTTCTAAACAATTTTCATTTGCGCTTCGTCTTTGGTTTGCAGTCCATCTACCACCAGTAAAACAAGAAAGAAGAAGCCTGGAGGCTGTGTGTAGGCCAGTTTTTATGTGGTGTGCTTGATTATTCTAAATGGTAATGCAGGTACATTGGTGTCCAGGTCAAGGGTAGGTATTAATTTACTTTTTCATTTTTTTAATAGGTGTGTTTCATCCTAAAAGAACACAGGTTAGCTCCGCCATTTAAGATTAGACCATCGGAATTGTTAAATTCAAGCGATGCTCAACCCTAATTGTATGTGTGGGTAGAAGGCCGTGGGCACACACAAACATTTTCTAAGAAATAAAACTTTGCTTATTGATTGTATATCGGTACTCTGTGAGTTAAATGTGACCTTCTGTTAACAAACAGGAAAGATCTTTGTTGTCTACAAGGATCTATACCACAACACATGCACATGTAAGACCTTATTCAGCAGCTTAGCGACAACTTTATTATGTATCTATCTGATTTATTGTGAAACCTTAATCTGGAACAGGAAAATGTTTTTGTAATTTAAAACAATTTTTTTTTTTGGTTTTTTTTTTACTGGAACATTAAAAACACCCTGTATGAGATACAATCCAATTAATTTCCCAGTTCTTTTCAGTTCAGCAAATGAGATTGTGACATTGCTTGGAATACACAAAAAAATATGGACAGCAGCTTTCTTTTCCCCCAAAGTGGGTGTTGTGCATGCATCTACATGCTCAGTAAAAGCATCTCTTCAGAACAGAAACTGCATTTGTTCAGGGCAAAAATTAAACCCATGGGGGATGTGGAAGACCCATATACAGGAGTATGTCATTATACTTATGTGACATGTGTTCTTAACATATATTTAGTATGAAATCAGTAGCCTACCACTCTGAGCAAGTTAAATCATGTTGGTCAGTTACTGCCGTGACAGTGAACACAGCAAGAAGATCGCATTTTTAGTGTTATGTGATGTATATCAGGTTTCACCCACTTAATGGAAGTTTTAGGGCTGGGATGGTGCTTTATGCTGGTGCCAGTGTTTTGATATTCAGGGGGTGATATGTTGTGGAGCAGTTTTCCTTGGCACAGATGTGTTGAAATTTTTTTTTAAACAACAAAAAAAAAAAAAAAAACCGAAATTCTTCTCAGTTCTGACATATTCACCTTGTGTTTTGGAAATTACATCGAGACAAATAAACAAATGCACACTCTCTTTCAGTTACATAATGCACAGTCCAACAGTGCTCGTGAAAATGAACTGGAATCTGGGGAATGTTATTAGTGTTTAAGAGAAAGGAACTTTAACTTCTGGCTCTTCTGGTTTCTGGTCATGAGTATTGTTGAATAAGTCCTAATGCATGTAGATGCATGTGTGTGTGTGTGACCAATAACCAAGCCTTTCCTTGTAATTGTACTCTAGAGTCGGTTTGTGCATGTGTGTCAGGTGTAAAACAACACCTCCACACCACATTGTTCAGTCAGGTATGGTTCTTTTGTGTGTTTGTGGGACACACAGTGTGTTGTTTACCCCAATCACGCACACCTTAAAACTGCCCCCATGGGAACCAGGGAGGGGATGTGTATGTGTGTGTGTGTGCGTGTGTATTTCACTTATCCACCATAAGAGCGATTTATGTCTTGGCAGTTGAAGGTGTAAACAGAGACAAGCCTGCACACACATATTGTACACACACCTGGCACACATCACACAGCCCTGTTTTGTCTTTCATCTTCCTCTTTTACGCACACACAGACACACACATACACACACACACACGCTCTGTAGCTTATGCACACACTCACATTAATGAAGCACTCTCATACTCCCACATGTTCTGTACATTAAAACCCACACCCACCCACACCCACACACTTTCTCATACATACACATATACACATCTACACATATACACACACACAGATGCTGCGAGCCCTGGAGGACAGGAAGGCGCTGAAACTAGTTGTGTTGCTGGGTGTTGTCTACAGCTGGAGCTGGATCTAGTTACTGGGACACTCCCTATCCTTTACTTCTCTAACTTACACACACCGTACATGAGGTGCACACATGTAACTGACCAAGCACCCCTATACCTTTTTCAGTGAGCATGAACATACACACACACACATTTTACATATGTGCAAACACAGGCACTGAGATTTCCTGTGCCCCAGTGCACCAACATCCAGTGAGCTTTAAAGTTCAGAATTAGAAAAAAAGAGTGTGTGGAAAAGAAAAAGAGAACGAAGGGAATGTGCATGTGTGTTGTGTGTGCGGGAAATAGAGAGTTGTCCCTCTCTGGCAATAAAAAGTAAACCGGTAGAGTGAGATTGTACCAGATCCCATCCAAGCGCACCAACGTTCAACTGAATTTGTTTGCATAATGATTAAGTGGCCTGCTGTTACTCTGACTATCACTCACTCTCATTTCTTCCTTGTACACCTCTCACTAGCACGCACAATTTCTTTTTTTATCTATCCCTGGCATCTCCCTTACTTTCCCTGTAATTAGTGCCAGTGTCCAGTTGTCTCAGTGTTTTATTGCGCATTCGAGCAATCTGAAACAAATGAAAGCTGCTGGGAACGGCATGGGCCCATGGGCCAGCTGAGGATGAAGGAAGAGAAAGCCAACAAAACAAAAAAAAGAAAAGAAACAAAGATCATGAAAAACAAAATGCAACACGGATCAAATATGTAAACCGTAGAGAAAAGAGGGATGAAAAGAGAAAAGGAGGAGGAGAATTACTACCACACCCCTGTGGGCCCAAACTCAAGTCCAAAAAGATATGGCCACATTACATGGCACACCTTTTTCATTGATAATGTCTGGGCGGGATGAAGAATTCAGAGCTTTATCTAAAATCCATTCAGTCAGAACAGATTAAAACAAGCAGAATACATCCAGAAGTGAACTGAATTGGCATGCCAACAGGAAGGCAGACAGGCTGGCAAAGGACACTGGCAATTGCATGCACGCACGCGCACGCGCACGCGCGCACACACAAACACACGCACGCACGCACACACACACTCAGACTCATAGGAGGATGAGTAATGTGGAAGACTGGCAGAGGATGAGGCGAGAAACGACAGAATGAGAGAGAGATAGGTGAGAACCGGAGGGATGTAAAAGTGGAGACAGAAATGGAGACTGATGACCAACACACAACTAGACAGACAGAGACAGACATACACAGTCTAGATAGATATACACAGTCTAGATACATAGATACATAGATAGATACATAGACAGACAGACAGACAGACAGACAGACAGATAGACACGGACAGTCTAGATAAACGTGCATGCACAGCACAAATATAAAGGGCTGGGGTGAGTTAATTGGGAATAAATCATTACCTTGTGCCTTGGCGCCTGTAGCCAGCAGGCTTCCTAATAGCAGAATCCACAGGTATGACATCATGGGAACACGGTGTTCTGGCTGCAAACGAACCGGGGCTCAGTCTCGCTGTCTACGGGCTCCAAACTGGACAATTAACCGGCTTTGAATGGGTTTCAGGTGAATCTGGAGGGCGTGTGTGTCGGTGTGCCGGTGCGTTCTTGCGCGTCGGATCAGACCGGTGGCGTCTCCAAGGTGCTCTGATGCTCGACTCGTGCGCGCCGCCGCGGATCTGTCGTCCTCTCCTTTTGTCTGAATATGAGGAGAGAAGGTCCACTTATTAAGGTGGGCGGGTCTCTTCCCTCAAATAAAGGCAGGCAGGAAAACGGTAGGGCTGGGTGGGTATGGTGTGAAGGCATTCATTTCACCAAGTGCCTCCGCCAATCAACAATTTAGATCGTTACTCGTCTCTGTTTAACCTGCTTGGTGTGAGAAAACACATTATCACGCAGAAATATATTGTTTCATCCCAGCCGTTTTTTTGTGGCTCACATTTTGTTTTGTTTTTTTGTTTTTTTTCTGTGGACGAAGCAGTAGAAAATATGTCGGGGTTTGAATTTGTCCTCAACTGGAGACAATCTAGTCCCTGTCATTTTAATAACGAGAATCCTGAAAGGATTTAATTGCATACCTATCATGAGGCTTCACAGACTCTATAACATCACCCCCCTATCAACATCACTGAGCCTATAAAACATGCCCATATAAAGTTATAAAATCGTTATGATTTAGGCAGTCTACTACTTCCCTGCAGGCTAATAAGCCTATAATTTACTTGTAAATACCGAGCTTCAGAGGAGTACACTGTAAGATGTGAGGCTTTGGTCTGTTTTAATGTTATATTAATGTTAGGTTTCTATTTGGGAAAACCACATGACCTAATGCAAAACCAGCTAGTAGGTGGATCTGAAAGGAGCACTCCTCTTTCCTATCCTCCGATTCCTCCTCTCCTTCACGCAAATTGGGGACGTATTTGCCGGGATGGATCGACAGGGGGCGCCATTCATTCAAACGTTTCATGGATTACGTCTGAAATCGATTCAATTGTCTGAGCAGCAGTCAACACAGGTTTAAAATCCATTTTCACAATTAGTTACCACTGCATTCAGACAACCAGTTTTATATTAATTATTCATTTTTACAAAGTTGACACAAGTATAATTCATGAGTTGGACACAAATCCATTCATTTAAGGAAACAACTGAATGATGTATTCATTTCAGACCCAGTAAAACAAACAAAAAAAGACTATGCCTGTGTCACTCACATGATTCATGTACAAAAAGGAGCACGTGGCATCAGTGTCACTGACCGTGAGGAGTGTAAACACAGTATACGCCCATTTGATTTACCTATCACCACAGGTGTTAAGGAAATGTAACACAATCATAACACAAGAATGAAGGCCGTGTGTTATTTTGACACACTGCATTTTGACCTTGAGAGTGAGCATCCGCTGCAATGACGGACAAAATGTCATGTAGCCACCATAAACAGATTGAGATGAAATTACCAGTAAATGTGGAGGTTCTTGTTATCACCTTTGACTCCCTTGTACATAACCTGACATACAAACTCAACATAATAGTTAAAAAACAAATGTTTATTAGTGTCTTGGCACAGTGAATACAGCAACATAAAAACAATATTTCATTTAACATGTTTATTATAAAAACACACATGAAGCCTCACTTTGGGATTATTTCAGTATTTCACTGAGTTGATTAAGCTCATTTTGAAAAAGGTAGGACATGCTGATGGGAAAAAATGTCAACATAACTTCGAGATGTTAACGCATTTGTGCACCAATGTTTCAACCTCAAACAGGTACCTTAACCCTTTGATGCACAACATATGCACACCCCCTCTAATGCGCAACATGGGTCTAAAATGACCCGCATTCATTTTCCATGT